>NC_034438.1:1831268-1846239 GCF_002078875.1 Numida meleagris
TCTCCTTTCTCTTCTCACCATTGAGTGCATCTACAACTTAAATTAGCTCTTCCTGAATTCTTCAGTATGATCATGAAGGCATCTGTTTGTTTAAAAGCACTCTTGACATTGTGAAACTGCAATGCAGAACACGATGATGGATTGCCACCCCGGCAAACACGTGCTAGGAAGTTGTGCCGTTGGATGGTAGGCGATGGCTCAGGCTCCAAGTGCCCTCTGCTGTCACTTTGCCATCACTACACTCACAGCAACGGGGACGTGGCACAGGTTTAACGTTCCTCATTGAAAGCCTCACTGTTTAATCAATGAGTAGTAATTTTAATGCTTTGTCCACTCCGGACTTTGAAAAATTATTTTATGGCTTCCTGAAAGTCAGGAACAAGGCTCAGGTCTTTAGTAAAGTGTTCTGTTACAACCTCTGAAATGGATATTGACCTCTTTGGACACGACTTGGCTTGGTAGGTGGATGGAGCGCTGGACTCTGTGTGGCCATTCGCAATTTCTGTTAAAAAGGAGTTGGTCCGAGTGCCTAGAGCAGCTGCCAGGAAGCATGCAACCATGTGCCAAGCTTTCAGCCAAGTGCCAAGAAGCGATCAATAAATCGTCATATTTAACAAGAAAATTGATCTGAAATCACCGAGCATGTTTTTCTATTCTTCGTGCCTCAAAGCATTGTCTACCCAAATGGCTGAGTACGTGGAGGTCCCACTTTGCTTCAGGCATGGACTGTGATCAATCCCACTATTTTTCCATGGGGATAAAGGCAGTAGGTCTTTGAGACGTGATAGAAATGCCAATTGTTCTGACAGCCTTTTGTCTTTCCATCTGGTTTGGATGGGTTTTATATTCACTCCAGAGTCTTGGCTTCCTCCCCACTGACCAACTTTGGGGTGATAATAACGCTCAGCCCTCGAGACTGGATCCAGCTAGAACTCCTCTGATGTTCGATGGCCTCTAGCCCTCAGCGTTACTTTGAACCAACTCTGTTCTTTGAAGGCAGACAAGAAAATAAATCAGGAACTATCTGCCTGCAAAATTGATTTCTCTTCATCATCTTTTATCCCGATCTTTAAAGGTTCACAAGAAGTCTTTAAAAGAAGGAAAAATCCACCCTAGTGTGGCATTCTCAGGTCTTCAGAGGTATGAGATCATGTTCCTTGGAGTCCTACTGTAATTAAGAAAAGCTCCAGTAGATTTAGTTCCTATTTTATGCTGTACACGGAAAGCTGGGGCTTTGTACAAAGAATGTGTTCACAATACATACAGGGAATATTCACACTGTTAAGTAGATTTGCAGAGATGTTGGTCACCGCATGCTTGTCACTCCGTAAGTGAAAAGCAGAAACGGGAAACAGTGGTGCTTTAAAATATCGATCTGATTTTGGTGGACTCACCTGTAGTTAAATAAGGATGGAAATTAGCTCTACATGCATAATTCCAAGCAGAATCCAGTTCCCAAGAAGCCAAAGGGGATGCACTCCAGGAATCTTATCAAAGGCATCTTCATGCCCTTTTAAGTATTGATCTATCTTCATCCGAACACTCACTCTGGATGCACAAAAAGGGACTGTAGTGTCACAAACAGCCCTAACTATTGTACTATTGCAGCGCTGGATTCACAAAATGTTCGTGCAACTTGAAAAGCAGATGACATTGCATGTATTTAACTCGTGAAAAACTGTCCCTACTGAACACCACACCTTCCACTTTTATTTATTACCGGGAGCATGGACAAACCAACACGCATTGAAAAGACACCGATGTGCCAAATATAGCAGGAAAAAAAGGGATTGAGAACAGTCCCTTTCTGACAGAATGTACCTCGTTGTGTTATCTAGGTCAGCACAGCTTGGGAGATGTCCTATATAACTGACGGCCATGCAGAGTGATGCTGGGAGTGAGCAGGAGGTAGAAACATCACAGTCTCAGCTGAAATGTGCTTATTCAGCCACTTGTTGGTGGCTCCCTTCGCTCCCAGATTTGGACTGATCCTGTTAGCTCAGAAGTAATGAAAATGAATTCATGATTTTAACACATTTGCCCTTATTTCTGAAAATATTGTGGAGCTCCTGGTGGCAGAAGCAGGTCACCCTGGTCTGCAGCAGCACCGGGATCGGAGGTGCATTGATTTTATGATCCCAGTATGATTCCTTCCAAAAGGCAGCTATCCAGTATTGAGGAATAGTGAACATGTAGACATTTGGATTCCCACCTACAGGGAAATCTCAGAGCAATTTAGTTTTGTTGCATTTTAAAGAGCTGTCCCATACTGCATTCCCAGCAGCCTATGAACACATCATCCCACTTTGCTCCTAAATATAACTACGTTCCCTAATATACCTATGTTCTCTGTTTTGCTTTAATTATTTGTTCCACTTCAGTGGCTTTCCTCGGGTTGGTGCAAGGCAGAGATAGTTATTAAGAACTTCCTAATTATGAGGATATAAATACATGCAGACTGATACTCCCAACCTGCTGTATTTTGGCTGTGCAGAGATTCCAGCCTGGATATGTTGTCAGCCAAACCTTGGCTTAAAACAGTGGCTTTGTTTCTGTGTCATTGCAGATTCCCTATGCAGCAAGCTTGATCAGGAAAGAAAAGCTGGGTGCACACCTCAGCAAAAGCTAAAGGTAAGCTTGTGAAAGAAGGGGTGGTGTAGTATTCTGACCAGCCTGGCCATCAGGTTTTTCTCTGCAGCCATTGCAAGAATTGAGAGAATTGTTCTGCTATGTGATGTTCATCCATCCCCACAATGACCACTAAACCATGTCCCCAGTTGCCACATCTCTACAGTTCTCAAACACTACCAGAGACAGGGGCTCCACCATCTCCCTGGGCAGCCTGTGCCAGGGCCTGACCACTCTTTGGAGAAGAAATTGTTCCTAATATCCAACCTGGATTTCCCCTGGTGCAACTTGAGTCTGCTACCTCTTGTCCTAGATCATCACCCAAATTGTGATGTTTCACTGGGGTAGAACATAGTGTTGAGAACTGACTACTGTTTGAACCCAGTCTCATGGCTTGAGCAAGAGCTTCTGCTCTCTGGCACTAGAAAGTGGCTTCAAGGAAATGTACCTTCAGCAGAAAGTGGGAAACTGCCTTAACATTCAGATCCAGGTGCTAAAGACTTAACATTTAAATTAACGTTTACTCAGAGAGCAATGAGGCCCTGGCACTGCTGCCCAGAGAAATGTGGGTGCTTCACCATGGGAGGAGCCCAAGGCTGGGTTGGATGGGGCCCTGGGCAGCTCAAGCTGAGAAGGGCAGCATCAGCTGGACGGCACCATTTGTTCTCACCACTGCATTTCCAGCAGCCAGCAATCCCTGTAGGAAGGTCCCAGCATCACAGCTCTGAGAATTTCCTGTTTGTTGAGAATGAAGGATGGATGCATTTCTTGTGCTGGTTTTGTTGCCGGTGATGCACCATCCCTGCAGACAACAGGGATTTTTCTGAGTAGACTTTTGGAAGATTAGTCATTACTTAACTGCTAAGCTAAATCAGTCAAGCAGAAAATCACAACTCTATTGCTCAGAAGCAACTTCAGATTCTCAATATGCCAAGCAGGAAAGAGTTGTCTCAGGAAGAAATGTGCATGCATATCCATACCCATGCAATGCACCAAGCGAGTGAAGACCCTTTGCACTGCAGAACAACCACTCAATTAATGCCCTGTGTTTTCCAGAAATCCCATATTGCTCTTGTTGGACCTGCCATGCCAAATCAGGTCTTGTATTTAGTCATACTGCAGTCAGTTACTCTTTGCACTTCATCTTTAATAGAGTATTTCCACGGGACTCCGCGAATATTAACTAGCAAAGTCTCAGAGGATGCTTATCATAGAATCATAGAATCATGAATGTTGGAAAGACCTCCAAGATCCCCAAGTCCAACTGCCAACCCACCCCCCACCATTCTCACACGTCCTCAAGTGCCACATCCCCATGGTTCCTGAACACCTCTAGAGATGGGGACTCCTCCACCTCCCTGGGCAGCCTGTGCCAGTGCATTGCCACTCTTTCAGAGAAGAAATTCTTCCTAATATCCAAACTGAACCTTCCCTGAGCAGGTGACTTTCGCGTATCTGTTTTGTTGGGACTGCGAGTAAATGATGTAATTCTGTGAGTAAAGAAACCTCAGATTTTTGGGCTTAGAGATGGTAACGTTTTCTTGTTGTTTTTTTTTTTTTTTTTTTTTTTTGGCATTTTTTTATTCCTAGAAGCGCAGGATCTTTTGCAGCTGTTCCCTTGTAAATAGTAACCCACCGTTCTGAAATCTAACTTGTATAAAGACTGATAAAATGGAAGTGCTTGGGGATATAAAGAACAAGTAAAACAAATCAGGTTCCTCCGAACTCAAGGACAAGTGACCTCAAAACATCATGGACAACCATGTAAAATAGAACGTAGCAGCCATTTATTAGGAAAAACAAAACAAACAAACAAAAAAAAATCGAAAAATGCCTGTCCTGGATCTTTTTTGGTGGTACCAAAGTTTAAGTCTTTGTGTTTTTAGAAGGACTACTAAACCTAATAGAGGAAACGCTTTTGATGAGTCACATACATAAGCAGTGAAGAGAACTGATGATCCTTCCAACGTTACAAACACTGACACCATCCACCAGATCATCTTTTGCTTTTGCATAGTGATTGTTCTATGGAAAGAAACGTGGTTTTGAGATGGAGCCACACTGGGACGGAAGGATAAAAAAGCGTGAGCCATACACAGAGCTTTTTAAAAGCAGACTGGAAACTCTCATACCCTTCTCCTTGACCCCTTTCTCCTCTGGTATTTTGCCTGCTGTATGAATTAAGATTGTACTCTTCTGGAAATATTTTACAATTTAATATTGAGTGTAATTAAGAATATAATCACTGTTATCAGAAAAGGTATTTAACTCTGTTGTAGTTTCTTTATCATTCATGTGGATAAAAAGTCTATAATAAAAGAAAGAAAACTATGAGATAATAGTTGAGCTTCTCTGTAATTCAATGCTGTGCTTATTCTACTGAGGAAAAAAAAAAAAGAATGGGGAAATTTATCCCCAAGAATATCTGTTTAGAAGCACTTTAGTTCACAGGTCTGACAATGTGTTAACCAGCTTCCAGCTGAGTCCTTGTCAATCCTGTCCACCTTCTCTATGCCAGAATGGTTTCACAGGCACCGGTTGAGCCTCTTTGGTTGTCTTTCTTCCAACAAGTTGTCATCACTCCTCCAACAGAAGCGATCCCATAGCTCTACAGCTTTCCTCTGCCTTTTTCTGATCAGCTTTATCCTTTGTGAGATGGGGAAATATCTGCGTAGAACACAGGCTATCATATAGATCATAGTGTAGAGTGACACGGTGATGTTTTCCAATCTTTTCTGTGAAGAACGAACTCTTCCGTAGTGTCGTGGTAAAATGTCTTACCACTACAGATCAAAACTTTTGCCCAGACATAAAGCAATCCCATTGCTCAATAAGAAATTACTGCCTTAATGGCTTCAGAGTGCCAGAGCTCCTGGATGTGGTCAGGGGAGCGGAGCTGCCTGTTGTCTCTCACCATGTGTTCAATCCCAGGAGCAGACATGAAGGATTTGCAGCAGATTTATTACTTCTCTCTGTTCTGTCCTGTTCAGCAGAACTCAGACCATCATGTTTCCCCGTGCAAATTATGCATCCATGTGCTGGTTTTGCAAAAGTGAACAGTTGTGCACTAACTGCACAGCTCACAGAAACAAAGGATATTTAACTAATAAGATCCTAATTTAATGTTCAAACCTCAACTGTGCACTCTTCCTTTGTTACTTACGCTAAACTCCCAGGTAGAAAACAGAAGCACCGCTTGTCTTGCTGGTAAACAACCAGCAGATCTCCTCTGCAAACGTGAAGGTGGAACATAGGCGAAGCATGAACAAGATCTCTTGCATTAAAAACTCATCCCTCACACTGATAAAGCTCAAGAATGTGATCCTAGAAAACAAACACAGGGCAGCCACCACCTAAGCAGCTCTCCTTCAGCAAACAACCAGTGAAGCTTCTTATCGCCTGTTGGCTCTTGTTTGCTTTCCTCTTGCGACAAAATTGTACATGTTAAAGTGATGAGGTTCCCAACGTAGAAGTAAGCTGTCGTGCCCTGCAGACTCAACCCTCAATGTGTTTTTTTCACCAGTTGATGTCGTAAAGAAAAAGGATGACCTTCGTAGCTGATACGTTGTGTGTGCCTATACTAATGTCGCCTTGTATTGAACTCAACTCTGTAGAGAGTTATAGAATCATAGAATCCAGATCCCGAGTTGGAGGGGACCTGTAAGGATCACTGAGCCCAACTCCTGGCTCCACATGGCACAGCTGAAGATCAGGCCGTGTATTGTGATAGTGGCTCCTACGGGGCTGTGGGTGAGCTGCAGACGTCCTGGGGAGCAGTGCCTGGCATGGCAAGTTGGTCCAGATCCACAGCCTTCCCCACAGGAGGTGGCCATGCTGAGATGACAGGTAAGAGCTTGATGGTGTGCTATTTTTATGGGAGCTGGATAGCTTTAATAGAGTGGCAAATCCTTACCCATCCAGCTTTTGTTACATGCAGCCTGTCAATACCTCTAGGAAATCTACAGTTCACCAAATTTCAACTTCTACAGCCACTAACATGAGAGGTTAGAGGTACAACTGTACTACAGATCTTGGTTTTAGCCTTTCTTTTGTCCATTCCCCTGAGAATGCATATTAAACACGACACAGACCGCATATTGAGCTGTGATTTGAATTTTTAGATTATTCCGATGAATCATTAACGTATGCAGAAAGCTCAATTAGTGACTGACTATCCCTTCTTCCTACACAGAGCTGGTCTTCCCTCTACCACGCACATCTCCAAACCATTTTGAGCTCTGCCCTTCAGATGTGGTGGTGCTTCTGCAGGACCCAATTCCCAGACCGTTTGCTTCTGTGATACTTCAGCACCAAGCACAAGCATGGAGGTACGTGCTTTCCCTTGCTCAAAACATGGGAACAAATCTTCTCCCACCCGGAACGCTAAGTTTAGGTGCCTTCAGAGCATTTCCCTCTAAGACCATAGATTTCCTCAAAATGTATTCTTCCTTTTCCATAATTTTTATGTAAAACTTTACAATCATAGAAACACCGAGGTTGAAAAAGTCCTCCAAGATCATTCAGTCCAACCACTCTTTAAGATTGTTGCGCCAGAAGTTTTGGGTAAATTTGGTAGTAGACAAAAAAATAGCACCTTGCAAGAGACTTGAACAGCTCGCAAGACCGAGCTCTGCTGCATATCTTTACGCTCAGTGGTTTCTCATGTGTAAAGAAAAACACACACAGCCTCTGTCATTATCTAAAAGTGCTTGTTGGGTTGGCATGTGGAGATCTGAAATGTTGCCAACCAATCCGAAGGGCTGTGAAGAGCTGTTTGGGTGCCGCTGATCCCTTGCAGGAGGAGCTGTCATTGTTTTGTGGCTGTTCACCTGCATGCAGCAGAAAAATGTGTCAGTCTCCATTGTTTTGAAATCCCTGCTTACCTGCCAACCCAAAACACCAAAGTGTACAGATGGAAAAAGGAGTCTCCACCCTATAGCACCCCGCCCTCTCTGCTCACAAAGCACAAATGATTTGAGCAGTGATGGAGGTTTTTTTTTTGCAAGAAAAAATCAGTGTAGTTGCCAGCTTCACCAGCAAGGACTGGGATTTTTATGCAGGGATAAAGGAGGTCCTGACCTGTAGGGATGCCACTTCTCTGGAGGAGGTGTGGGAAGAGGTGAGTGCTCAAGAGTGAGATTCACAGCACCCTGCTCATGGTACAATGAAGAATAAGCTAAGCTAAAAATAAACCGACACCAAAATAATACATTTGAAACTCAGCCCTTCTCCAGCAGCCCAGAACTTGGCCAGCTTGACAGGTGCTCTATGAGGGACGTGGTTAGTGGGCATGGATGGGTGGGGGTTGGACCTGGTGATCTTAGAGATCTTTTCCAGCCTTCGTGATTCTAGAATTCTATGATTCTATCACATAATCCAATGTGAAAGCCAGGCTGGTCTGTGCAACACCAAAAAGCAAGGTCTGGGCTCAGACTTCCCTGCTCCTGTAGCTGCCCCTTGGCCTGGAGCCATCTTAGCTGATGGGGTTTCAAACCAGGAGGGGACCTCCACCAATCCTGCTGGAATGACCCAAAGGTCCTGGCCCTGGGTGGGGCACATTTCTGCAGAGACTTCTGGATGCAAACAACAGAGGTAGCTTTGTTGCAGAAGAGGGTGCATGTGTGGGTGCTGGAAGGAGCCCAATGCTCGGAGAAAGCTCAGGAGGCCTGTAGGTGGAGTGCAGCTGCGTCACCCACTCTGCAAGCAGGGAACTGCTTCACAAAAGGACAATGAGTAAAGCCTCTCTTTGATCCACCTCCACACTTTACTGACTGCCCGTGAAAGGAAGAGATTATTCCGCCCTAAAAAAAACACCATGGAGGAAATAAAACAATCAGCAGAGGCCAATGAAGTGAGCAATTAGTCTGGAACCCTTCAGACCAGCTTGACTTTCACTTACGGTCGTACCAGCCTGATGCGGTTGCAAGGATCTCCAGTGCCCGCAAGGTAATCCAGAAATCTGTTGTTTTTCTTCTCAGTCTGCTCTAGATTTAAATGGCCACGACTTGTTTTGTAACATTCCCAAGCTGAAGGGTGGGATGGAGGTGCCTCTCAGGACATCTTGCAGTGTGAGTCAAAAAGATTGTATCATGGGAGTCTGGAGGGCTCCCCAGTAGGAGTTGCTGCAGACAATTCTCATGCATGTCACATACGAGATCTCATTCTGAGCATCACTTCACAGCTGGTACCATTCCTCATATAAAAGTGAGTGCGACTTTGGTTTATAATTTTCTTTTTCCTACAGGGTAGTATTTTCTGCAGGTGCCTGTGTTTTCTTCTGCAACTTGTGGCTACACAGATTTTTCACAATAAGTCCACTTCAGCTTGAAGCTTGTTGGTGCAAAGAGAGTAGAATTGAAAGGGTAGTATATAAGTCGTTACACACAAGTTGTTCTGATACCTGAGAGCACACTGGTGGACAATTTATTAATGTATTTATTAACTGAATGTCATCAGAATACAGCCTGTGATTGCACAGTTCGTTTCTACCTTGAAAAAGGAGATAGAAGGGAATAAAAGCATGAATGGAAGCCTGCGCATCACACATGCAAGCTGGAAGTAGCGTGTGCCCATCCTGCTTATTTCTCCTATTGCCTTAAGAGAAACATTCCGGTTTTTGGTGTCAGATTAAATTCTGTTTGTAGGATTCATCCCTCAGCCCCTCTATGCTTTAATTCCCTGTCTGCAAAACCGTGGTAGCATAATGCTCCTGTCCCACAAGGAAGTTGTAAAGGTAATTCACGTTAGAGATTAGAGATGGTGAAATCTCCTGAGGTCATACAGGGATCTAAAACAAATACACTGATTTTGAACATTAAAATGTGACCTAAGTGCTGGCTTGCTTCTTTCAGGATGCTCCGTGATGCTGAAGAAGTTTTTCATACCACCTCCTTGTCCAAGGAAGAAGGTGCTGTATTTTCCTGTTTGTATCCACTGGCATTTAAAATCACTTTTGCAGTGTTTATTTGTGTGGTAACAGCACTGAGAGGCCCCAGGTAATAGCAGTGCTGTCAAACACTGAGGATTTAGCTGATACAAAATGGGGAATGGGCTCAAAAGGAACGAATGAATGAGCCATATTCGATCTATTTCTGTTGGAGTTTTAGAGAGGGAAGAACAATGGAAATAAAAAGAGCTACCACAGCAGAAGATGGGAGTGGAAAGCTTGGAGATGGGTGCACATGGGGAGATCCAAGCTACCATGCCCACTGACCATGTTCCCAAGTGCCACATCCCCATGGTTCTTGAACACCTCTAGAGATGGGGACTCCACCACTCCCTGGGCAGCCTGTGCCAGTGCATGTCCACTCTTTCTGAGAAGAAATTGTTCCTAATACCAAACCTGAACCTCTCCGCTGCAGCCTGAGGCCATTACCCCCTCCACCCACAATTTACAGCAGAGCGACCCATTTGCAACCTGTGACAATTACCCAAAAGGCTGCATTTCCCAAGGCTGTTCATTGACAAAACTCACCTGTGGTTTCCATCTGCTCTTCAAGGTTCGTCATCTATTATTTATGAAATCATCATGTTGTCTCTCAGTGGAAGTCTGCTGCTGCTCTTTGTGATCAGTGTCACAGTGAGAATTCTCCAGAGGTGAGTGCTGTGGCAGCAGGAGAGGACCTGGGCTCACCAAGGAAATGTGGGCAGTGATCACAGAATCATTAAGGTTGGAAAAGACCTCTAAGATCACCAAGTCCAACCTTAACCCGTCTCCATCATGCCCACTGACCATGTCCCCAAGTGCCACGTCTCCACACTTGAGGAAGATTGAGTTGAGCTGAGCTGAAGTTACCCCCACTCTACCAATACAAGGTGGGGGATGAAAGGATTGAGTGCTGCCCTGCCGAAAAAAACCTGGGGGCACTGGTGGGTGGGAAGATGGACACGAGCCAGCAGTATGCCCTTGCAGCCCAGAAAACCAACTGGATCCTGGGCTGCATCCAAAGCAGAGGGGGGGATCTGCCCCTCTGCTCTGTGCTGTGAGACCTCACCTGGAGCACTGCGTCCAGATGGGGAGTGCTCAGTGCAGGAGAGATGTGGACCTGTCGGAGCACATCCAGAACAGGGCCACAGAAAGGATCTAAGGGATGGAACACCTCTCCTATGAGGACAGGCTGAGAGAGCTGGGGCTGTGCAGCCTGGAGGAGAGAAGGTGCGAGCTGACCTGAGAGTGGCCTTCAGTATCTAATGGGGAGCTGCAGGAGAGGAGGAGACAGACTCTTTAGCAGGGTCTGTGGTGACAGAACAAGGGGAAATGGCTTCAAGCTTTAAGAGGGGATACTCAGGTTGGATGTGAGGAAAAAGCCTTTTACAGTGAGGGCGGTGAGGCACTGGGATGGGTTGCCCAGAGAGGTGGTGGATGCCCCGTCCCTGGAAACTTACAAGGCCAGGCTGGATCAGGCCCTGGGCAACCTGACCTAGCTGTGCATGCCCCTGTTCATGGCAGGGGGGTTGGACTAGATGAGCTTTAAAGGTCCCTTCCAACTGTAAGGATTCTATGATTCTATTCTATGATTCTAAAGAGGACCTATAAACTCTCCAGATTCAATTTAAATTGAGATTACTATTCCAGATTTGACAAATACTAAAAAATCCTAAAGCTATTATCCACACATAACCAGAGGTTAAATGAGATATGTAGACATGAACTATTCCATGATTCTAAATTCTTCGACTCCTGCCCGGGTTTCATATATGTCTATCTATACTGACATTTTATTGAGGAAAACGAAGAGACCTAAACCCTAATTTCTCACTACTGACAACACTGTTATCTTTTCAGAAAGTCACGAGATGAGGAACATGCCTTGAGATGCTTATTTCTATTAGGAAAAAATAGAAAATGTGCTTTGAGAAGTCTCTCCAAAGAAAAATTTCGTTGAGCTTTTGTTTGAACGCATCTATGGCCAAGTGGAGGAGGGAGATGGGGTCAGAAAATGTGTCTCATGTTATAGGACAAAAAGATAGGAGGGAATGGGCAAAGGACACCTCCGTGATTAATCCAATCTATCACCAGCACCACATTGCTGTCAGACATATCCTCTTATAAACTGGATTGGGTTCAAACTACAAATGGCTCCTCATGATGACGTGTTACGATACTCGCTGATCAGCTTTGTTCCCTTTCTGTCTCACAGCCGCTGCACTGCACGTTACTCTTCCAAAGACCTCGGTGCACCCACCGTGGTCCTGGAAAACACTGCAATGACCAACAGCTGCTCTGATAAGATTTCAACGGTGAATTTGACTGGCCCGGTGTGTCTGAGTTACATTTCCAGCCGGCCCACTGGATGCACAGAAGAGACAATTTCCATTTCTGAGCTCCCGTTCTTCTCCTTTGCTGTCTCGATCACACCCCCAGATTCACCACTGGAGCAGTGATGGCCCTGGCTCCTCTTGTCAGCTACTTTACTCTGCAGCAAAACGTGCACAAAGGGCTCTGGGGTGTATGTTGGCAAGGGATGGGCTGGTGTGTCCTTCTACATTTCCTCCACCACGACTTCGGGTTGCCAACTTGCACCACACCAGTATTAGAAAAAGGAGGAAACTGGGATTTTTTTTTATTTTTACTTTTTGGTGGAAGTGGAGAAAAACTGTAGATTCACTCACCTTATCTTTGTGGGGTGATGTATTAAAAATGTACTCCAGACTTACATTTCTCCATATTATCTCTTTCTGTTGAATGAGTCATGAGAAAAAAACATGGGGGAATTTCTGGTGATTTTTATTCAGGTAATGGGGGTGATTCCCAAATCCCTCTGATTCAAACACAAATTGCACACGTCACAGCTTTCTACCCACTGTTTCCGACACGCTGTATGACTGTGGCTGTACTAACACTATTGGACACGCTGCAGTCTGCAAGTCACCAGGTCTGTGAGGTTTTTTTTTAACCTGCCCACCTTTGCAGCCTGAAGGAAGAAACTATCTATTAATCTTTAAACTGAGAGCTGCAGCACGGTGACCTCTGCCTCTGGCATGACATCAGCTTGCTGAGGTATGAGCTTGTTCTCCCCACTCAGGTACAAGGGACAGAGCAGCCTGAGATCAGGCATGGAGTGGGGTAGGTGAGTTCACTGGCTCCTGCTGGGGTATATAATTTTCCATCTATCTTTTCAACTTTTTTGGCCTACCTCCAGCATTGTTTTCCAGAGGAAGCAGGAGGAAAGTCCTCTGACCAATGAACGTTCCTCCAAAAGGCATCTGTCTTTCATTCCTCCTTCAATCATCCAAGTGACAGCTTGAGCAAATTCATAGAGGTGGGAACCAAAGCTGGTTCGTAGAATCATGGAATCACAGAATCACTAAGGTTGGAAGACCTCTAAGATCCCCAAGCCCAACCCCAACCCATCCCACCATGCCCACTGACCATGTCCCCAAGTGCCACATCTTCACTGTTCCTGAACACCTCCAGGGATGAGGACTCCTACACCTCCCTGGGCAGCCTGTGCCACTGCATCACTGCTCTTTCAGAGAATAAATTTTTATACCTCTTAGGGTTATGGCAAAACTCCCTTTCACACCTCCAGTGCAGAATTCCAGCACATGGGGACCAGGATTGTGATGCTGGTGATAATAATACAGGATAATGTGTATGTATGCACCAGACAACAAATAGCAATTAAAGATTGTTATGTTTAGGGAGCCAAGCACAATAAAATTAGGAAATGGCACCGATGAATGGAAGTGTGAGTTCTGAATTTTGTATTTCTTTTACTTTTGTTCTTTGCTCATCAGGAAGAAAGCAACGTAATCCTGACAACACGCATGCTACAAGCTTGGGTCTCAGTGGAGGAGATGAGGATGGTTTAGCCCCAGGAAATGTGCTCTGTTTGATGATATTGAACAATAAACCAATGCAAAATGTAAAAGAATGAAAAATAGCAAGGTCTTCACAATACTTCCCCAGCCTCAGCTGTAATCCTTTGGAATCTGTAGGGTGGTTTTGAACTCTCCTTTATGGTGATGGACTGCACTCTGCAGATGACATCGGAGGAATTTACTGCAATGAAACATAACACCTTAATGAGGAAAAGAACCGCTTTCCTCCTAATGCAGCATCTTTGTCTGGTTTTTCCCTCCACCACGCAGTGTGATGGTTCAGATCTAAGACTCGTGTGGTTCTTGAATTGCCATGATGGATTTTAGAAAGGGGAAAATCACATCAAGTTTATGTAAGCTTTACAGCAGCTGCTCTTTGGAAATACATCTTAATTATGGGTAAAAATACTAAGCTGTGACTTGTATACTTCTTTTAAAAAACTTGTTTGTTTGTTTGTTTGTTTTTTCCCAGGACTGTAATTCTTAACATTAATTCTTCACTGAGGTCAGCAGCTACAGATAGACTGGATGCTGTAAGGAGGTAGCCCAGGAAATGCCACTTGATGCTGGTGGCTACCACGCATGCCTGTTAGTGACCCCTCGTATCTCTCTCTGCATGTTTGGAAGGGACCTCACAGAGCCCCTGCCATGGGCTGGATGCTTCCACCAGCTCAGGCTGCCCAGGGCCCATCCATGGCCTCGGGCACCTCCAGGGATGGGGCATCACAGCTCTGGGCAGCGGTGCCAGGGCCTCACTGCCCTCTCGGTAAAGAATTTCCCCTTCACGTCTGACCTAAATTTCCCTCTTTTAGTTTAAAGCCATTCCCCTTGTCCTATCACTATCTGCTCATATAACAAGTCAGCCTCCCAGCTGTCTGTTAAGCTCCCTTTAAACACTGATGGCTGCAGTGAGGTCTTCCTGGAGCCTTCACATCTCCAGGCTAAGCAAGCCCAACTCCCTCAGCCTTTCTTAACAGCAGAATTGTTCCAGCCTTCTGAGCACCTCCGTGGAACCTACGGACCCGCTCCAGCAACTCTGCATTCTTGTACCGGGGGCCCCAGGCCTGGAGGTAGTACTAATACATTCATAATGACTATTTAGGTGTATAAAACTGTATCACAGAATCACAAAATCATAGAGTCAGGTTGGAAAGGACCCATAGGGATCACCGAGCTCATCACCCAGCACCACCCAAATCCAAACCCCACGGCGGAGAGCAGTGTCCTAACTTCAAGTCTTATGACCCCAGAGCACAGAGATGATGCCAGCTGCTGTGCCCTAAATAAGTCACAGATTCATTGCTGCCCAGGGAAGGGGCTCATGTTATGTTTGATTACTGAGAGACAGAACTGGAGTCATGCAATGCCCCGTCAGCCGGTCTGGGAGGTGTGAACGATAAATGCAAGTGTTTATGCACAGAGAGCAGCACATTACAGGGAATTTTTTTTTAAAAAAAAGCCACTTTCCCCCCGTTTCCTCCCTGCTCCCAGGCCCCGCCCCTCCTATCTCCCCCACCCC
>NC_034438.1:1846333-1877211 GCF_002078875.1 Numida meleagris
ACTCGCATCAGACCACGCCCCCCGTCCGCTGTCCCCGCCCGCCCCGCCACGTCCGTGGCCCGCCCCGCCATGGCGTTCACGCTGTACGCGCTGCTGCAGGCCGGGCTGCTGGTGGTCAATGCCATCGCCGTGCTGCACGAGGAGCGCTTCCTTCGCCACGGTGAGTGCCCCCGGCCCCAAAGCCTCCCGGCCCCCCCGGCAGTGCCTGGAGCTGGCCGCCGGGCCCCGGGCCCTCGTGCTCGCGTCCCGCGTAGGAACTGGGGGGGGAAAGCGATGCTTTGGGGTTTGCGGTCGCCCTGCGGTTGGGTTTGGTGCTCAGCATCCCTCCTGCCGGCGCTGTGCCTGCCCTGTGCCACTCTCTTTATGCCTTTTCGTGTTTACTCCCACCACGCCGTCTCTGTGTCGGGATGCTCTCACGGGGTGAGTGCTGTTTTCCTCCTTAACGAAAAAAAAACAAAGCGCAGAGCAGGGAAAAGCCGCAGAGCAGTGTGCGGACTGCTGCCATTCCTGGTACCAGGCCTCCCTGTTTCCTGCTTTTGCCCTCGTTTCTCCAAACCAGGCCAAAGCAGGACGAGGAAATCCCCAGCGCTGCCTCCAGTGCTTCCTTCTGGAGCATCCTTCCATGCATCCTGCTGCTTTGCTTGCCTTCAGATAGGGTCGTGGCCTGCAGCCTCGTCCTGGCATGGAGCTGTGTTGGGGAGAGTCAGCTGGGTGTTCAGCAAAGGTCCTGAGTCCTGAGCACAGCCCCGAGCTGCTGGAGCTCAGGGAGCGCTGGGCACCGCTCTGGGATGCAGGGTTTGTGTTCGGGTCGTGCTGTGCGGGGACAGGAGTCGGACTCCGTGGTCCGTGTGGGTCCCTTCCAGCTGAGGATGCTGATGCTGCTGGACGGTTCAGCGGTGCCGTTCTGTGCTTTGTAACGTGGCTGTTTGTACGGTGCGCAGTTGGCTGGGGAAGCGACCAAGGGATCGGAGGATTCGGAGAGGAACCGGGAATCAAAGCACAGCTGACGAACCTCATTCGATCCATACGGACCGTGATGAGAGGTGAGATGGTCGTTTGTGTAAACTGCCCTCGTCTGTAAAGTTGTGTCGCTGTGCTTGAAGGAAATAACCTCAGCGTTTGCCTCTTCCTTTCACCAGGCAGCTGCTGTTTCTGTTTGTCACCCTGTAACAAATATTGCTTGCCTTGCTCTCCACAAAGTACGTTCCTTCTAAGTCATGCTAAAGCCAGGAACAGAGAGTGAAGTGTTTTCGTTTCATTTAGCGAACGGGCTGCTTGCTCCAAACTCAGTATTGGTGTTGCTGCTTCCTACTTAATTTTTAGTACCCTAGGCCACAATCCTGGCTCCTTCCTCTAATCCTGACCCTGCACAGGGAAATGTTTTAAGCAGTCGTTGATTTTGCACTGGTTTGTGGTGTGCAGAAAGAGAGAGGTTCAAACTTACTCTTGTTTTCTCTGCAGTGCCACTGATAGCCGTGAACTCCGTGACGATCGTGCTCCTCCTGTTGTTCGGCTGAAGCTTCCTGTTGCAAAACCTTTTGGACATCCAAAGAAGCGAGTTGCTAGCCTCACTGCTCTGAGTTTCCGGGGATACAGCACGGTTTAACTGTCAGTTTGCCGTTCAGCTTAAAATAATAAAAGACACTGTTTGTATTTATCCTATTTCCTAATGTTCCCTTTCAGTTTCATTAAACAAGGCAATGGGATCAACGCAACAACGCTGCGAATCTGTTGGATTGTGACGAGGCCTGTTAAGAGTGCTGACCATTAATTAGTGTGCGTAGCGCATCGTGATGGCTGTCGGTAGGAGGCAGTTTTGAAATGTCTTGTTACTCAGGGATGAGCTTCCTGCGGTTTTAGAATTTTAGAATTTAGAAGCAAATTGCTTCCCAGTTTGTTTCTAAATTTAAAAATTACAGTGGTTTTTATTTCGGTTATTACCACAGTTCAGTTTTAAGGGAATACGAATTAGGCTCCGAACGTGTTTCAAATTATTGAAGTACAGCAGGAGACGAAACCATATGGGCAAATTTGTGATTTAGATATAGACTGGTAACAACATTTTCCTGGTCTAGGATTTTTCTCTTTTTCAGATCAATGATGTTTGATGTGAAGTAGGTTGAAAATAGGTGCAATTGCTATGCAAAATCTAAAAAAGCTGTACCTAAACTAAGGCAACTCTGTGTTTATTTAGCAGGTAGCGTTCACGTTTAGCATCTGTTCTGTCAAGCACTGTTATTCTTTCTGTGTGTTAAACCTTTGGACTGAGCAGTGTGTTGGAAATGGGGAGCTGCTCTGTTCTGAGGTTCTGGGGTCATTTGCGGGGAGAATACTGTTTCCTTTTCAAATGCAGCTAACAACAGCAAATTTGCAGGCTGCTGCTTCTTTCTGTCTTCCTTTGTTCACTTAACTGCTTACTGAAAGTGAGAATCTTGTAGGTCTTTCGCAGATAAATTAGTAATGACCATGGTAAGGATCTGGCCGCAGTTAAAGCACTGCTGCTTCAGGCCGGTGTTAGGTAGCAACGCTGAATTTACAATGACCAGTACTCAAATACCTTTTTAGAAAAGTTAGACTTTATGTCTTTTCATCTTTGATAAAGTGTCTTAAATTGATGTAGCTTATTATTAAAGTAGGGAATGCGAAAGGGAACTCGACAGGTTTGTTGTTTTAAAGCAGCTCAGTTTGTCGTCTTCTTCTGGCGTCTTGGCAACTATAGCACACACTGTTGTTGTATACAAAGATAATCTGTACAATGTGTGAATGAATTTAATGATTTCCAATTGCAGTGTCTTGCAGAGTAGAGCATATCCAGGAGGAAAGTTCATGTTGTTTCCTTTTTTTAGCGAAAACTTACAAATAAATTTTGAATTTCTAAGTTAAGCACGCTCTTTCCTAACTCTTTGTATCCATGTGCAGTGGGAGTACCTCAAAGCTCAGCTTCGTCCAGTTCCTGGTACCACAGCTACTGTTCTTACATGGAACAGGTGGCTTTTTTCTTCTCCTCACAGCAGATGCTCAGAGCAGAGAGCTGGTGTGAAGCTGTATTTTGGTCTTAGAGCGAACCCAACACAATGGCCAGAGGCAGAATGGGATCACGCTGGGTTCTGGAGTAGGAAGGTCTGTTGCAAAAGATGCCTTACAGTTATCTCTGGGGAAGAGGTGAGCAAGTTACTGTCTAGAGCACTGAGTTTCGTAGACCTGTCTTCTTTCAGGTTGGATATCAGGAGAAAATTATTCTGAAGAGTGGTGATTCACTGGCACCACTCCTCAGAGGGGGAGTGCCCGTCCCTGGAGGTGGTAACGAACTGTGGAGACCTGGGGACAGGGTCAGTGGGCACAGCGGGGACGCACTGGGGTTGCCCTTGGCAATCCTGGAGGTCTTTTTCAACCTGAACCATTTCGTGTTTCTGATTCACGGGAGCTGGACAGCACATACACAGGAAAGTTCCAACGTGGGTAACAGTTGGCAAAGAATTTTCCTGCGTTGCACATTAACACGTGGAAGATGGGCTGGCCAGGCGGCGCTCAGGGAGCAGTGTGGGATGCTCCTGCTGGGCTGAGGCACTGAGTGGGTTTGCAGCACCGCTGCCGTATCATTTCCTTCTCATCTGTGGAGACCTAAAGCGGTTCTTACTAAAATAAATACCAGTGCTAAAGGTTACGAGCAGCAGCTCTGAAAACGAGGAATAAAAGATTTCCTCCTCTTAGGAAGGGTGAGGTCTCAGTGCACGGGGCACAAGCAGGGCTAATTGCTTCAAAATAAGACGAGACGCGTGCAGCAGGAAGGAACCGTTCAGCGCAGCAGGAACGCTTCCCCTGAGGTAAAACGGGGACGCGCTTCCCCCGCCAGCTGCAAAACGGATCCCAAATTCACTTCGCCACGCTGCCCTCACGCTGCAGCGCCGCGGTTTTAGAACCACGTCCTCTGCCCGCTGGATTTCGTGCCGCACTGGGTCAAACGGTGAATAAACACCAGTGAACAGGCAGGCAGGCCGTCGCTTCCTACCGAACCCCAGGCACAACGCGGAGCTGCGCCGCACCCTCACCCCACTCACACCTGCGGGAGCCGCGCTCCTCACGGGTCCTCACGGCGCCCTCAGCCCTCGGGCTGCCCGTCGCGCTGCCTGCGCGCGCGTCGCGCCTTCCCTCCGTCCCAGAGCGTACCGGCGCTTAGTAGGGCAGCCCTGCGCTGTGAGGGCCCGAGCTGTGAGGACCCCGCGAGGACCCCGGAGCGGCAGGTCGGTGGGGCGGGGGGAGGGGTCGGGGCCGTTCGGTGCGAACTGCTTGGGGGGTGCCGATCCCACTGCTGAGGCCATTGATGGCGATAATAAAGAGTGCTGGGCCCAGCACTGACCCCTAAGGGACGGTGCTCTTCGCTGATATCCATCCGGACATTGAGCCGTTGGCCGCCGCTGGGAGAGCATGCCGGGCCTTCCTGAGGCAGGTGGCCTCAGTGGCCCTTCCCTTGCCCGCCGGTGCAGTGACACCATCACAAGCTGCTGGGTGCTCGGGCCGTGCTGGTTGTCTCGTATCGCCTCTCCCTTTTCCATGTGCCTTCGTACAGCTTCCAGGAGGAGCGTGGTCTCCAGGAGGAAGCCGTGCAACTTTGGCCTGTGTAGCAGCAGATGCAAAACAAGCATTGGGACTTAGGGCAGGGTTAGTGAAGGTGGCATCTCATAACGTTCTCTGCATGTGTGCTGTGTGCTTTGGGCGCCAAGTTTGCGAAGTCTTGATCACTGATAAACCTGAAAATGATTCATGCTGGAGAAGGCCTCCGAGATCCCCAGGCCATCCCCACTGTGTCCCCAAGTGCCACATCTCCGCAGTTCTTAACACCTCCAGGGATGGGGTCTGCACATTTCTCTGGGCAGCCTGTGTCTGACCAAGATGAAAGCCTTTAAGGATGGAATATTAAATTTACCAAGGTCGGCCCCAATCTCGGTGCTGACTATTCTGCATGTTTTGTTGAGCCCGTGTAATTATGTCGTTTGTCTGTAACCAAAGCAGCTCAACAGAAAATCGCAATCCGTGGTGGCGGATCAGATGGTCATTACCACCTGACAGGCAAGGGAAGAGCTTCTGTATCGGCCATTTGCTCAGAAGAGTTGCAGACAACTTGCTTGTGGAGCAATCTACAGCTCTTGCAGCGCAGCTGTAATGTAGTATTTTCTGAAGATAGCTTTTTAGGCTTGCACATAGCCTCGCTGTTTTCTTCCCCAACTTTTACTCTTGGAGTGCCGGCTTCTGTTTCACACTGAGTCTCTTGTACCTGTTTCTGTAACATAGAAAAGCTGCTGGACCGCCTCCTCTGCAAGAAGGAGTAACCCTTTTGGGTACCAGGTAACTGTGAGCCCTAGGAACTCCCAGGCTGGCAGTCTGCAGAATCCCCAGTGGCACACACCTGCACTGTCTCATGGGCTGGACTTCTGCAGAGCCAGCTTAGAGAAACAAAATGAACCACATCCACTTTTTCGAAGCGTTTTGAGCTTTACCATCAGAGCTTAGTAGCGTTGTATTTATTTTTCCTTGAACAACACCTCTGGTGTCGCTGGGACTTGCTGCAATGTGCTCGCTGAGGCCTTGAACCAGCAATCCCAGACCTAATGATCCTCTTCCCAACTGCCGTCATTGTTTAGAGAATTTTTGACGCACAAAAAGAAAGGCACTTAACAAACAAATAGCACCTGATTTCCATATATAGAGTCTTTGGGAAAATACCACCCCATCAATTATGCATTTTTTTTAAACGCTGCCTTTTATTTCTCTGTCTAAAGGGGCCCATTTCACAGTACGAGTAATGTTCTGAATAATCCCGGGCTTGGCACCAATGAGGCGCTTAACCGAGCTCCTTATTTTTATTACCCATTGTCTGCTAACCAGTTTTCTGTCATTTCATTTCTTTGCCTTCTCCCTGGGGATGAAGGATGGCAGCTCGGCGCGCGCTGAAAGCTGTCCTGGTGGATCTCAGCGGCACGCTGCACGTCGAAGACTCGGCCGTGCCGGGTGCGCAGGAAGCTCTTAAAAGGCAAGTAGCCTCTTTCTGTTCTTCCTCTGATAGGCCGTGTCAGGACTATGCTTGCACAAAGACACTTCTTGAAATGGGTCTGAAGATCTTGGCTTCCCCTTCCCAAAAAATGGTGTCCAAAGAAATCACGGCATAGTGAATCTATTTCATCTGGCCTCGATCAGGCCAAAGCAGGCTATGCAACCGCAGGGGTCTTTTTTTTCTGTTCTGATACCATTTCCATGGAGAATTCGTCTTGCAGAGGCTGAAGAAAAGCAACAGGAAGAGTAAGTCACGAGGGAGGAGTAGGGCTGAGTTAAGCATGGAAAGCTTTTGCTGGAGTTACATTGACGGCTTTAAGCTTTTATAAGGCTACACCATTGTTTGGATGGAAATCTTACAGAGGGATTAGGAAACTGCAGTTCTTTCCAGAAATAATTCTGTGGCAATCATTATTTTTGGAAGAAGTAGAATGGCAAGGAGCTAAAAATGACTGAAGTGTTGGATATTCATTCACTGCTCAGTGGATCTTGTTAATTAGTCCACATCACTATCCTTCCTAAAGAGACAACAAAATGAATGGCCTGAAACTTGCTTAGGAAACAAATGCTTAGATTCCATTTTTAGGGTTAGCTTTCACTGCTGAGGTCAAAGTTTTTTTGTGTTTTTTTTTTAATTAGCTAACAGTTTTGTTTGTTTGTTTTTTGCTAGTTCATACTTGTGAAAGGTCAGTACATTTTTTCTGGGCAGCAGAACAAACAAGAGAAGTGGCAGGTGCAAGCAAGACTTCCACATTGACCAACTTTATCCTGATGTACTCCATACAGTCCTGATGCCAGCATTTGTTTCTATAGCAACGAACAGAGGAAAGTGATGGTAGGGGAATAATTAAAGGAAATGCCATTGAAATTGTCACCTAAAATTGTTTGGCTGTTCAGTAGTATGTGCTAGTAACATAGGGCAGTAAGAAGCGTGTAAACAAAAACTGTTCTGCAGCCAGTGTGTCTTTGCTTTTCATCCATCAGGCTGCGTGGTGCTCCAGTTACAATTCGGTTCGTGACCAACACCACCAAAGAGTGCAAGAAGGACCTGCTGGAGAGGCTGACCAAACTGGGCTTTGACATTGCAGAACATGAAATCTTCACGTCTCTGACGGCAGCCAGAAATCTTCTGGAGCAGAAGCAGGTGCGGCCACTCCTCCTGGTGGATGAGAAGGCCCTGCCTGATTTCACAGGTGAGGTGGGCTGAGAACAGTATGGGAGGAGGTGCTGAACCACTGACCATCTTCATGGCTCTCATCTTGACACCCTTCCACAGCTCCAAATGGCAGTCAAAACCTTTAAATAGGCAGGAATTCGGATAAAACTTGATACATTTTATTAATTTGCAGTGTGGAAAGTAATGTTTATCACTGGATCCTACCAATATCCAGGCCTGGGGCCCCCACCACAAGAAGGAAGCAGAGCTGTTGGAACGGGTCCAGAGGAGGCCACGAGGATTCTCAGAGGGCTGGAGCACCTCTCCTACAAAGACAGGCTGAGGGAGCTGGGCTTGTTCAGCCTGGAGAAGAGAAGGCTCTGGGAGACCTCATGGAGACCTCTATGGATATGAAAGCTATGAAACCTAATAATCTGTTCCACCTGATATCACATCCAGAGAAATACACCCCCAAGAATATTTTGTGTTTGTGTTCTCAGGAAGGCTTTTTTGGGGTTAGGAACAGCTGAAACAGCAGTTGAATTCACTGAAGTTAATTTAATCTTAACATATCTGGGATCTTTCCATCACTTTTACAGTCGCTGTTGCTAATTCTGTATCAAATGACAAAGAATACAAAATACATTTGTAGCACTTCCTGCACTGCTTGGATCTGATATGAGTTGTTTTGTTTCTTTGTTCCGCAAGCATTCTGTCTTACACTCAGTGCTGCTCTTGGAACGCTGAAGTACACTGGAGAATATTTTAAATTCCCGTTAGTGACTGCTATTGAATTATTCTTAGATAATCTCTCAGTAAAGTTGGTCACAGATGGATAAATGTAATCCATTCTTGGTTAATGGACCCAGATGCTTTTCGGCTGGTGTCACAAATCCACGTGGCATCTCTGCATGCTGTGCTTTACTGTCTGAGCTCACTGAAGGATGTGTGGCATCAGACAGCTCTGATGGCACTCTCTGGAGACCCAAGAGCTTGAGCTGTCATTGTGAAGGTGTGGAGAATACTCTTTGTGAGTGTATAGATCCACACCTTTTCTGCAGAGGTTTTCCTCACTTCTAAAATACATAAAACCAGTCTACAAGATGCGTCTGTGCCAGGAAATGCTAAATTTTGCTGCAGAGATTTGCTGCTAAATTTTGTCTGCAGAGATTTCACTTGTTGCATTCACTGACTGTCTATTGCTGAGTATAAACAAAATTCAGCTCATTCAGAATGATCATTATCGTGTTTTGATTTTCCAGGGATCGCCACTGATGACCCCAATGCTGTGGTTGTAGGACTGGCTCCTGAGCACTTTCACTATGAGATGATGAATAAAGCTTTTCAGTAAGTTGGCCACTTCTCCTGGTTGTCTTGTGCCGTTCCTACAGGTCCTGTGCCACTCACATAATTAAGTCAGTCACTGCCTGTGAAGAGCCCAGGATGACTGGGCTGGCAGGCAGCTGCTGGATTGAAATCCATCATGAGGCTGGCTAAATGCAACCCAGCCTTAGTCCCAAAACAAGATACATAGCGTAAGGCCATTCTCTAGGCACCATTTGAAATGACTGAGACTAAATTTCTTTTCTCATATACATGGGATTTTGATGCCACATTTAAAAGAATTCTCTCAGGTGAGATCCTTCCTGTAAACTGCTGAAGGCAAGTGGTTGTAGTGCTGCTGTCAAATTAAATCCTTCTGTGTCCTAGAGGCATCCTCCCATCGTGAACGTAGCTGGCTGCTCACAGATACGTGTGCCAACTCTCTTCTGATGGAGCTTGCTTTGGAATGCATTGATCCAATAGAAATATTTTGTGATAATTAAGTGAGGAGCTGACTGAGATCAGAGGAGTTTCTTAATTATTTCTCTTCCATTTTTCCACTCACTGCAGACAGTCCTGTATTCCATGCAGGTTTATAGCAGGCCAGAACCCTTTTAGTGTACACAGAACTGCTGGGAATCCAGTGACCAGTTGCTTTCAACTGTCTTCCACTTGGGATTTTTGCCTATGGGAAAGAGCCCAAATCCACCTCTGTTTCTGAAGCACACTTAACTGGGGAATTCAATGGAACACGAATGCACCTAATATCTTTGTGCCTTTTCAAGATGGAAATAAAAAATCAAGGCAAAATGATCCACCTCCTACCTGAGATTCTCAGGAACACCCATCTCTGCTGGAATTCTACTTAATTCTCCAAATGAATGCTAGCTTCTATGATTCCATGGTTCTAAATCCCATTGGAAGACCTATTTGGGTATTCGTGAAAGTTAATGGGTGTTTTGTCATCAACTTAAAGGCAGGATCAGGCCTTCAGCTGTAAATATCTTTAATTTTTGTATTTTCGTCTTCATCCTTCAGGTTGATTTTGGATGGCGCTCCTCTTATAGCTATACATAAAGCTAGGTATTTCAAGAAAAAAAATGGCTTGGCTCTGGGACCTGGACCTTTCGTAGCTGGACTGGAATATGCCACGGACACCAAAGCAACGGTGGTGGGAAAGCCAGAGAAAACATTCTTCCTGGAAGCTTTACGAGGGACCAGCTGTGCCCCAGAGGAGGCTGTGATGATTGGTGATGTACGTGGGGACCTTATCACCTGCCTGCTTGTGCAGCGCTCAGCTCCACTGTATGGAGGTGCTCCCTACCCTTGTTAATAAGCTGTGTCCCTGACCACCACCTAACTGTTCTCTTCTGTCCCAGGACTGCAGGGATGACGTTGGTGGGGCCCAGAATGCAGGCATGCGTGGGATTTTGGTCAGGACTGGTAAGTATGTGATGAGTCGGTCGTTTTATGACACAGTGGTGGGTCCCGTTGTCTCGTCCTGGGTACTGGCAGCTCACATGCCCAAAGCAAAGCTGTGCACTGAGCCCTCAGAACCTAGAGAACTGTTGCTGTGACATCTTTGATTGCCAAAATCAGTCATATCACCGTAACCTCTGCTCGTTCGGGACCTTGATGACATTCCCTAGTAATTATAGTGGCAGTTATGTAAGGCATTTCCTTCAGACAGAATTGAAGCCTTGTGGCACTGGAAGGTGTTACCAGCATGACTGATACTGTGATAGACCCGCAGACTGGGGAGGGTCTTTCTCTTTTAGAGAAGAGCTGGGAGATGCTTGTTGCAGGACAGCAGATTGGTGTTCCTGCTGTCATGTGTACATGACTGTTGCTGATCCCAGGAGGCTGCAATTTTTAGAGAAAAAAAAGATACCCAAAGGAGTAAGTGCATCTTTTTGTTCATTTCTTACAGGTAAATATCGACCAGCGGACGAAAACAAAATCAATCCAGCTCCTTACTTAACCTGCGAGAGTTTCCCAGAGGCGGTAGAACATATCCTGGAGCATCTGCTGTGAGAGACTGAATAGCTGGAAGAAACATCTGGTTCATGTAATTTCCTTTAGTCTTGCTTCCAAAATTAAGGTCACAGGATCAGTGCATGCTCATCAGAAGCCTCGCCATAAGCTCCTTCCCCTTGAGGTGTGGAAGGAAGAGGAGCGGTGCGTGGCCCCAGCGCGGTCACAACACAGCCCTTTTCCTGCAGTCGTTGCATGAGGCAGTGATTAGGGACACTAATGCTCACTCAGCAGGTCAGATAGCACAGGAAGGCTACAGCACAACTGCTTTCCTGAAGGGTGCAGGGAACGTGGTAGAGAGTTCCTTTTATTTTCCATTTTCACGAAACAGCTGGTATAAAGCCCACTCCAAAAAGCATTAAGGATGAACTAAACTGGAAAACCCACTGGAAACACTCAAACTGTGAAGTCTAACAGCACTTTAGTTAGTCTGCAGCGATCTCTCTGTTCTAATTTAAAAGCAGAGATGAGAACTTCTAGAAGTGACTCATATTAAAATATCAGCGCTGTTAATAATAACTACTGTTAGCATCTCTACTCTCATTGGAGCAGATTCTGGGTTTTTTTTTTCAGATTTTACATAAAATTAAAACTGTCAGCAGCGTACAGATGTTTTAATTAGATGCTGTTATTAAAAAGAATGGTACACAAACAAAAATCTGGTATTAAATGCCTTAGACTTTGAATTTTTAAAGTAAGTTAGACTTCAGCAGGGTCCTATTAACGCTACAGTTCCAAAATTTCACTGTTGTTGGGTTTTTGTTTCTTTTTAATGTTATGGGAAAAACCCTTCATAAGCCATGGGGACATATTCAAGTTTTTACACAGTTGGTTAGTAGAGCTGTAAAATGAAATTTAATTCTGTAGTGTGCATTGCTTCTCCTCTGTGTTAAACACACCAATATGAACCAACTCTGTAATGATGGGAAATAGCTTTTCTGGTCCATTTGCAAACTGTAATAATCAAAGTCCTTTACAGTTGTTTTACAGTGCTCCTGAGTCTTAAATTACTAGATTGTAATTATACAGCACTGGAGTATTAAGCTTATTGAAAATATAGGTTTGTGTTAATGAGCCATGCTCATTCTTTGTTAAGAAAAATCATTGTGATGAATGAATGGGAAGCTTGCCTTAAATGAAAGATGGTCTGGCTGCAGTCAGGTGGTGGGTTACTTACAGTTAGGTTAACCTACAGCTGTGAATAAATTTAAACACCTGCTGTTCTGCCAGCACTTCTGAATCCGTGTTGCTTGTTGCTGGAGTGTGCAAAGAAAGTTTGTGGACTGTAGTCAGTCAGGTCAGGGAGGTGAGAGATATCTTAAGTAAAATCCTGGGGAGAAATTTCTCATAAGATTGTGCTAGATTATATTGGTCTTCTGCCATGACTCCAAATGTTTCTAATTCCTTGCCCTTTCCAGCTTGGAAATACCCCAGACCAACCAGTAAGTTACACGCTGAGGCTTTGATTTCAGATGAAAACAATGAACCAACCAAATTTACCAGGCACTGTTAAGCTGACTTTCACTGAAAGCAGTCACTTACTTATGCTTGGTTAAAAAGGCACACAGGTCTCTGCTGGCAGGGCTGTGCTGATTGTGGTGCTTTGGTGAGTCTCAGGAAGGGAGAGTTGCACTCAGCACCTTTCTGCTCCGGTTCTTGGACTCCAAACCTGTAAACAGCTACTGAGAATAAAGACTGAAAAGGAATCCATCTTTAGGTCTTTATATATGAAGTTAAGGCTGGAGTTTTCATGTCCTCTGACATTTCCTATTGCTTTCTCTTCTCCCAGAAACACAGTGCTCCCTTCTCTGTCACCACTCAGTCCTTTGGCGGTCAGATGCCATTTCGGATAGCGAAAGTCTTTGAAGTGTTCAGTCTTTTGGGATTTTTCTTTTCAGACCGATTCAAACTCTCTCTGCCAAGCTGCGTACTTCTGGCTGAGCTTCTTTGCTGAAGGCTTGGTGTGGGTGATCACATCCAGGAAATCTGCTGTGGTGATCGTGTCCAAGCGGATCGTAGCTAAGTTACTGTTACCTACAGAAAATAGATCCAATATGGTTTTTAGTACCAAAAGACACTCTTTTATGATCCTGCCTAGTATACAAAAAAATAATGAACTTAGTGAGATAAAGAAAAATTCATATTTATGCAAAGAACCACAGATACTGACAAGAAACGGGCTCATTTTCAGACGTTGTTAGGTAGATGTTTCAGGAGGGTACAGGTTAAAACTTTTCTAAGCAGATGACAGAGCTCCACCTGCTGGAGTTACTGGAATTTCCAGACTTAGTGCAGCAGCTCAGCATTTCCCAGATCCCATTCTCTAACCGGAGCTGTGTACCTGGTTGATGGTTTTCAAGAGCATCGAAAACCTTCCTCACTGGTCTCATGGCTGCTTCCTTGCAGACGAGTCTGATGTCTGAGCCAGAGTACCCATCGGTTTCCTACAACAACACATTAAGCTTACAGGCTCACAAATCAGAAAGCAATGGCATTTAGAAGCATAAAATCGTAGACTATTTTGTGTTGGAAGGGACCACAAGGATCAGGGAGCCCAACTCCTTGCGTCTTCCAAATGCAAGGAAAATACTGAGCGTTTTCTTTCTAAAGGACTATTTTCTGCAGGTAAACTAACACTGACCTTTCCGTGTCTGTTCCCATCTTCCCTGTTAATCGAGTAACTATAATTCCTCGTTTTCTTTCCTTTATGAAACAAAACAGGGAATTTTCTCTGAACAGAAGTAAAAATGGACACACTGGACAAGCTGTAGGTATTTCCAAAGAGTTTAGGAAGCGATAAGTGGCTGAATAAAGCAAGCCTGATCTCCTTGTCAGTCCCATCCCTGTCTGAATGCTCTTTTCTCGTGCAGCCGTGGACCTGGCACAAACATTCCCTACCCAATTAACTGCTCATTACCCCAGTGGATTGGAAGCGCTCCCAGCTTGGTGAGCTGGGGCCTCAAGCCCTTGCTGCAGTGCTGCCTCACCTGGCCCAGCAAGCTGTAGTCCAGGTCTGTTCTCAGCTCCACTCCTCCACTATTGCTCAGAGGTGGCAGCCAGTGCTGGATCATTGCCTGCCGTGCCTCTTGATTTGGGAGGTCGACCAAAATCCTTTTCTCCAGCCGCCGCAGCATGGCAGAGTCCAGCTCCCTGCAAGCAGAGGAGAAGAGGAATCGCCTCAGTGTGTCAATGTGTCAAGGAGCCAAAACGTTAAGGGAATTCTGAATATTCAAAGGAATACTCTTCATTCTCACTTCCTTGTGATGAACCAGTGAAGCCTGAAAGAAAAAAGATCGATTCTGTTCCTTTCTCAAAGCATTCCATGACATCTAGACAAAGTCCTTTCAAACAACACAATACATTGATTCCTTGGGTGAAACCCTCTTAGCCAGCAAAGTCTACATACAAACAGTGCGTCAAGTAGGTGCCAGCCCAGGTTTCTGCAGACCTCAGGATGCCTGGCTCTCATTATCAGAGGGATCAGGAGTCTCTCTGTCCACAGAAAATACATATTTTTGTTATCTTCAGAGTGTTTAGTTTATTTGGTGAATTGTTTTGTTAGTGATCACATGCGAGGTTTAGTGACAACCACCACCAGAACAGAGTAATAAGTGCTACACCAACCCAAATATTCTCTGAAATAGTGGCTCATAGAAATATTAAGAAATGCTCGCATGAAGAACCTGCACACGACCTATGGAAGAGGGTGGGTGGCCCTTCAGAGCTCTCCAAGGTTGACATCGTAGGGCATCACGCCTTGTTAGCACTGCCATATTTCATGGAGGTAACTGAGATAAACATCCACTTTTGTTTCCAGTTCGTTTCTATTGAGAAGTAATTTGTCAGTAGAAAGTGCCATGCTGACGAGCAGTGGGAAGCAAGGGTGGGCAGCAAGCACAGGCTGAAGAGGAAGATCAATAGCGGCAGTGCAGCTTAGGACAGCGTAAAGAGCTTTGTTTAGGCTTCTTTTCATTCATCTAAAAGCAGCTTGGTACTTTTTTAATAATCAATAAATATCCAAGCTAAACAAATCTCTTGAAATCCAACTTAATACCAAATGTTTGCAAGAACGCGGGGCTCTGCTGGGAAGCCACGGCCTCTGGGTTATCATACCAGGGGTATTCTGAAACTTTGCTGTAAAATACCCCCACACAGCTCAAGACTTTTTTCAAGAACCGTGGAGACGTGGCACTTGTGGACACAGTCAGTGGGCATGGTAGGGATGGGCTGGGCTTGGACTTGGTGTTCTTAGTGGTCTTTTCCAACCTTAATGACTATATGGTGCTAAGACTGCCGGTAGCCTAATACACACAAAAATCATCTGTAAACACTTAGGTGAGATCTTTAAGGAGGTTCGAATCCCACCGACCTATCTGGAAGCAAAAATTCCCAAGTTAATTGAGGCTGGGAGCTTCACTAATGATGTAAGATGCTCATGGATTTCACTAGATTTCCATCTTCCTACAATACCCTTCTAAGCGTATACTCAGTTATATTTTAAAGAGTCAGCATTTTAAAGAATCCCCATGCTCGGAACTGTGCTGCTAGAAACAGAGGTTGAATGAACTTCTTTTTCAAAGGGGAGATTTGGAAGAAATTCGCACTTCGGAATTGCAAAATGACCCAGAAACGTGTAAAATACTCAAAACCGTACTCGGTAACTTCTGCCTGGCTTTCCAAAAAGCTTCAGATGCGTAAGAGAGACACGTGGTAACAAGACACAGCAAGGTCAGAATCTTGTGCTTGCATTAACACATCTCCAGGATCCACAGATCCCCCCACCACCACCACCACGTGGCGACCTTCACTGCTCAGTTTCTCCTCCTAGAAGGGTAACGATGCTACAGTAACAAACATTTACTAATGAACCACAGAAGAGATGAATGGGTTATTGATGTGTTATTCAAACTTAACTGTTCAGGCATAGTAGCTACTTATTTTTCAGCATTTTTATACCCAGCTGGGACATAATTAAGTCATAGTCTGCTCAAGTCCTTTCATGTAGATACTTTAAGGCAAAAGGAGGTGGGTTTTGTTCTGATTTAAATTCGTGAGTTTATCTCAGACATAAACCCCCAAATTCACACACACACACTGCTGTTATGGCTATAAAAGCCTCTGATGGTTTCGTACTCACACTACTGGGCCAGGCTAGGAGCCAGCCTAGCTTGTACGTCTAACTTCTACATAAATTTTAGGTGCTCACAGTCATTCTCCTAGTTAAAGAGCCTGTGAGCCCCGAGCAGGCATCAAGTCAGGTTTTGAGCACCTCCGTGCAGCAGAGAAACAGAGCATCTATTTCTCTGTTGACTGTCTCACAGCAGGGAAAGCCTACCTTCTACCATAGGTGCAAAGCCTACGTGGTATGAACACAGGGAGGCTCTTCCCACGTATCTCCCTATGGCACCCTTGTAAGAATCATCCAGAAGAGCATTAATTGTAAAACCAGCCCCCCAGAAGTGAAGCAAAAATGAAGCAAATCCAGACTAGTTCCAGACCTATGAAAGCCAACTTCAAAAGCAAGCTCATCGTCCATGGGCTTCAATTCCCTGCACAGGTGTCAGCTTCTGCTTTGCAAAAAGGCTTATGAGCTACAAATCCGTCCATTGACGGATTGCAATTGTTTAATAAGGTTTGTAGGAAAGGTCTAATTTCAAACCTTATATTCTTCTATTCCCAATTACGTTAAAGGAACCAAAGAATGTTGTCCCTCAACTTTTAAAAGTCCCATTTGTTACCAATAAAATCCAGCCTTCCTATTGATGGAGTATCCTAAGCACTAGATGTTTTAAGCACCTTACAGTTCCAAGCTGAAACCCTTCTTAGCTTAAACATAGTAAATAACTTGCCTCTAAAGTCAAATACTCCATTTTAAATATTAGCAGCTGGTAGCACTGGCATATGTTGACTTTATTACGGATTATTCTCATGTGGCACAAATAGCAAGAATCGCAGAGTTTAAAAGTAAAAGCCCCAAATTAATCTTTAAATGCTTTAACCAAATATCAAGGCTTTTTCTGCAAAAGTCTAAATAAAATCTTTATCTGTGCTTAGAAGCTCATGCAAATGTATTCAAAACGTACTCTCTGGATCTCTTACCATGGCAGATTGGAAGCTGCTAAAACAAATACAAGATCATCAGATCGGGCCAAGCCATCCATCTGCACCAGTAATTCCGTTTTCATCCGCCGACTTCCTTCGTGTTCACCGCTACCAAGATTCAGAGGAACATCATTTGCTCAGTGCATTAAAGTAATCATCTTTATTTATACAGTGTCATTCACAGCAACTGAGCCCTCGTCACCACTTTGCCCCAGTTCCAAGCATGATTAAGCTCCATTAGCTAACATCGAAGTATTAAAACCAAGCTTTCTAATGGTTACTTAAATGCACTCTTTTCGGTGCATTAAAGTGAGGAGAACTCACCATTACTGAAGCCAAAGGAAAAGAAATATACGTGTTTTTTTTTTTGCTGGCCCTCATGCAGGTAACCATTTTTGAAGGAGAACAATTGGATCTTTTGGTCCCAGATGTGGAGTTCTTGGTAACTCCTGGACCAAATCCAGAGAAAACCTCAGAGCTTGAAGATGGTAGGAGCTGCAGCTCAAGTTTAACTACTTATTTCTGCAAAGGCACCCACACATCAGCGTGATGTCAATATTTAATAGGGTTATGTAAAAATAGCTATATAATCTTTGATACGGGCCTTTAATAAGTACCTAATCCAGTGATGTTAATGAGAGCTTTTAAAAAACACGAAAGCAAAATCTGATCCATCATTTACATCTATTAACTGACAATTATTGTAAGTTATATCTTTATTATATGGCATATTCTATTTATGCACCTTTGTAAGAATGTAACTTACAGCAGATAATGTACTTATACCCCCCACTCTGACGGGTTCCAAACTGTCAGAACAATATTTTTGTATTTCTCCTGCTTCTCCTGCACGTTTAATCTTTTGAATCTTTTTCAACTATAAATTCTCTACTCCGTGGGTGACAGTAATAAAATCCTCCCATCCTTGCAACTGTAAGTACTGACAATGTCATCAAAATTAGCCCCTTTAATGAAAATGCCATTCCACTGCGGGCACTGCATCACAGAGTGCTCTGCTTCAGCCTGTGCTGAGTGTTATAAATCAGCTACTCTTTACTTGCCTCTATCAAGACACCTGTTGTTTCCCACAACTGTCTTTACTAACATTGCAAATACAACAGCACTGGTTATGCCTTACTGATCCTCTCTCCTGATCACAATCTTCCTGCACGCATGCTTTTCATAGCTCCATGCTCAGTTCCCTCAACCTCTCCTCATAGGAGAGGTGCTCCAGCACTCTGAGCATCTTCGTGGCCTCTCTGGATCAGCTCTGCAATCTTCATGTGCTGGGGGCCCCAGGCCTGGACGCAGTACTGCAGATGGGGTCACGAGGGCAGAGCAGAGGGGGGACAACCAGCACCTTCTCCCCTCCGTTGATGCAGCTCAGGACACTGCCTTCCTGCTGCAAGCGCACACTGCTGGCTCATGTCCAGCACTTTGTCCACCAAATGCTTCTCTGATGGGCTGCTCTTAAAGAGTTCTTCTCCCAGTCTCAACACATGTGCCTGGGACTGCTCCAACCCACGCGCAACACCTTGCACTTGGCCTCGTTGCACCTCATTAGGTTCATGTGGTCCCACTTTTCCAGCCCGTCCGGGTCCCTTAGGATGACATTCCTCCTTTCTGTTGTGTGACCTGCACCACTCAGCTTGCTGTCATCAGCACACTTGCTGAGAGTGAACTCAGTCCCACTTTCTATGTTGCTGATAACTTGAATCTTGAAGAACACTGGTCCCAGATGGGCCCCTGGGGGATACCACTCATGAACAGCCTGAACAGCCTCCACCTGGACATAGAGCCACTGACCACAACCCACTGGCTGCAACCATCCAACCCACTCAGGATCCACCGAATAGCCCACACTTCAAACCCATCTCTCTCCAATTTAGAGATAAGAATGGGATGTGGGGTCATGTCAAAGGCCTTGCACAAGTCCAGGCAGGCAACATCAGTTGCCCTTCCTTTGTCCACCAATGCTGTCACTCCATCAAGGCCACCAGAAGGCCACCAGATGGGTCAGGCATGATCTGCCCTTGGTGAAGCCGTTCTGGCTGTCTAATATCACCTGCTTGTCGCTCATGTGCTTTAACATAGCCTCCATGGGGATCTGCTCCATGATCTTCCCAGAGGTGAGGCTCACCAGCCTGTAGTTCCCCAGGTCTTCCTTTCTCCCTTTTTCAAAATGGGAGTCATGTTTCCCTTCTTCCAGTCACCAGGAACTTTGCCTGACATCCATGACTTTTCAAACATGATGGAGAGCAACTTGGAAACCAAAACCAGTTCCTTCAGGACCCTGAGATACATGCCATCCAGCCCCATAGACTTGTAGACATTCAGCCTCATTAGGTGGTCTCTTGCTCTGCCCTTACATCTGGAGACATTTTGCTCCTGACTCCCACTTAGAGGTTCAGAGACATTAGAGATGTGGGAAGCTTGATGGCCAGCGAAGACTGAGGCAAAGAACTCACTGAGTACCTCATCCTTCTCCATGTCTGTTGTAGCCAGTGCTCCCTTCTCATTTATCAGAGGGGATACGCTTTCTTTGGCTTGTCTCTTCCGACCAACGTATCTATATAATCTCTCCCTGTTACTTTTCATGTCCCTTGCCATGTTTAATTCCATCTTTTCTCATCCTCTCTCTGCATGTTCAGACAGCATCCCTGTATTCTTCCCAGGTCACCTATTCCACTGTATTCCACTTGTTACATTTTTCCTTCTTTTCCCTCTCCCAGTCTGACCAGCAGGTCCTTGCTCAGCCATGCCAGTTTCCTTCCTCCTCTGCCTGATTTCTTATGCTGTGGGGTGGAGAGCTCTCGTGCTCCCCAAAAGTTGTTTTTAATAAGCTCCCAGCTCTGTTTCTCACAGGCAGCTCTTCACAATCTCTCCACTTCTTCAAAAAGAGAGCAACTCCCCCATCCCTCCTGCCTTGCCTATCCCTTGTAAAAAACTTGCAGCATTCAATTGTAGTATCCTGTCATGTTTCTGTAACAGCAATTAGGTCACATTTTTCTAACTGCACCACAGTTTCCATCTCCCCTTGCTTATTTCCCATGCTGTGTGTGCATTGAAAAGGGGTACAAATACTTTCCTAAACCTATTGGAAGCGCACTTATCAGTTACCCAGAAACAGTGCCTCTTTGACTCATCACAGACTCCAGCTCATCCAAGAAAATCGTGGAAGGAGCGTGGTACCGTGCAAGCTCAAACAGCACCTGTTTAGTGAGAAAAGGAACAGGAAAAATTAACAAGATAACTAAGTAAAAAAAGGCATTAAGGGACACTGGTACAGAAGATCAATAACAGCACCCATACACCAAGCTCAGAGGACAAAAGAGCGTATGTGCTCTGGGTAGGCAGGGGGACCTTGAATCCTCTCAAATTCTGAAAGGTTTGTAAAGGAGATATAAAGAACACAGGATGTAATCCTGCCTTTATATGTAAATCTTTCTGCCCAAATCCTATCAGAGTACCCTGAGAATAATGGGATAGAAGAAAATGATCCCTCAGAGGATTCTGGGAACTCCTGCATTGTTATCGGAGATTAAATATCCTGTCTTTTATTGGTGCTCCATTTGTAGTTTTTTTAAATAAGGATTTGAGGGGAAAAAAAAAAACAACAACAAACTGCACCACAGTGAAGAAAAATGGACTGATTCCCTTGCTGAGAATTATGCAGTTATTTTGTTTTTCCTGATGAAACAGACATAAACTGCTTGAACCACCAGGGCTAGATTAAAAAATGGAATACTAAGCTGACTGACAAAATCTGGGACTGTCATTCTGAAAAAAAAAAAAAAAAAGTTTCATCTATTTTTTTCTGGAATCGGGGAAAGATTTACATTAGCAGTAGGAATATATAGTCCTTTCTTTCCCGTGGTGGAATACCACAGATTCAGTATCATTGCAAATGCTGTATCATATTCACAAAAACCTTTTGGATGGTGGTGTGTCAAAAGACAGACAGGCCCATCCCTTCTCCTGACAGGAGGGAAGCTAGGGAGCCTTGGAGCTGACCCTTGCAGAAAGGCTGGGAAGCACTTGGAAGGAGTCACTAAGTTCAGTCAGCAGTTCTGCTCGCCTATCTCTTATTCAGTGAGCCAAGAATATTTGCTGGCTTTGGGATATCTGCTTCGTTTTGTATTAGAGAACAACAATTCCACATCAAGACCCTATTTTAAGACTTCTGCAGAAGGGATGTTCCCAGTTTAAGAACTGGATACAGAATTACACAGAAACACACTTTTCCGATTCTGTTTTAAACTCCAGTTCTTTAAGCAGGAACCTGATATTTGTGTAATGAAGAAGATAATCATTCTTACTCGGACCAGCTTTTCTGAATCACCTCTCCATTTGCTGACAATGGTGGACGCTGATATGTTGAAAAATGTTGTGTTGCATTCTGTGGCAACAGCCTTAGCAAGCAACGTTTTCCCAGTACCTACAAAAAATAGAGTTGAAGAAATTCACTTCTAAAGGAATACAGTTCAAATGCTTCAATAGTTTCCCTCATCCTACTGTTAATCAGATAAAAGCACTGAAATAGAAGAAGTCCATCCAGGACTGCCTGGGGGTTGGACTGGACAATCTCAATGTCCCTTTCAACCTTTACAGTTCTGTGACACTGTGACTCCATCAGGTCAAGGCAAAGTTGATTCACGTGGCCCAAGCTGAGCAGCAGGGATCTAATATTAATTCTCCCTTCTCCTAATGGTTAGTGCAAGCACTGTATTTTGGAAGATTCCAGTATAGAAGGGGTTAGGGTTGTGAGAAATGCAAATAGACAGGTTCAAGTGTGAGAGATGGATGCAATCAACCACAGCCTCCCTCATTTCAAATTACAGAACATTTTCTAGGCAATACATTAATACACGAGATCTCATTAACATCAGTGATTTATTTGTAGTACAAAAATAGAATGGACAAACAACTGGAAGGGTTGTAAAGATCTCCATACCTGGTGGTCCATACAGCAATAAGCCTTTCCATGGAGACAGAATGCCTGTAAATAGCTGTGGGTACTGTGGGAACCGAAAAGGAATTCATGGATTATAATTGTATTATCTACAACAAAATGCAAGGAGTTGTAAACCCTACCCCTGCTGCTCCTAGTGCACTCAGGAAATCTAAGAAATGTGAAGAGGGAAGGAGAAACAAAACAACATAATATATACAATCTGAGTATTGAGAAAGATACTGCATTTGCCATCTGAAATTGTTTTAAATGTATCCTTCATGTGCAATTGATTTGATATTCTCTTCTGTACGTTACTGCACACTGAATTAGCATAGGTCAAGCCCAGTGCCTTTTACTCTGCCAGAAGTGTCAAAGAATAGAACCTCAAACTTAAGAGTTTTTATACTGAAAGGACATTTTCCTATGCAAAAATGCCCATTCTATGAAGCAGGAACAGTTCCAACAGGAACTGCCTACAAAAGCACAGAAATAGGTAGAAAATGTGACCAGCACTCTAATTGCAAAAACAAATGTTAATGAGACCAACAATTGTTTTCTCTCCATCAATTTAGTGCCTTACCCTTATAGGATAAACAACAGCTTCCTTGACGAGCCTCTTAGCTGCATCCAGGCCAATGATATCATCCCACTTCACGTTTGGGTTATGGAGATAAATGTCCTGCAACACATGTCACATCATGTGTTTACCAAAACTTCACCCCCCACAAAGTAAAAAATCTGTTATAAACTCATAGTGATAAATAATTAACATGTAACCTTGTGTACTAGTACAAACTATCCAAACCTTCTATCAGTCTTTCCTTTCCTTGAGTAATATTTTGTGGCTTTGCCTTCCAGAGACTAATTGCACTGCAAAAAATATCCTCAATATAAATACTTGGGATACATTCAGCTCTCTAATAAAAACAGGCAGGCTCCAGAGACCAAAGAAAAATTATGTGCTTGTGTCCAAGGGGAAAATTTGATTTAATACAATTAGAAAAATTATTTATATAGAGTAGATTACACTTTCCCGTTCTATTAACAGCAAATTAAGATGAATCAGATTTATGACACCAAGTAGAGGCTTCCATAACTGTTTCCAAATTAAATTAGATTGTGCTGTGAAATAGATATCACATGCTATTTATTTTTATTGATTTACACAGTGATGATTACCATAGCAACTAGGCAATTTAAAAAACATATCCTTAAAAAGCCAATCATAATGAAAGCTAAAGCAACAAACAGCGTTCTCAGCTAACAAAGATACCAAGATCCGTACACAAACAAAATAAAAATCCGCCCTTACTTTGCTTACAACAGTTGCAAGTTCTCTCATCTCACCATTCATGCCCATAAAAGCACTAAGGGGCTTCAGTAAGCGTTCCTAAAATTTAAAAAAAAAAAAAGTTCTTACCAGACTTCAGTTATCTTTAAATAGATAAATTGTAAAAATTGTTTCAGAAAAAAGATGGTGCATCGTAGCAATACCAACTTTTAAGGCTGTAAAACACGGATAAGAATAATGATTTTAAAGCAAGCCATACTGGTAGTAAGTCATCAGTTCAACTGACAGAATCTAATCCTGAATTAACATTAAAATGAGCAGCTCTCCTACTGCAGATGTAATCCTAAACATGCCCTACATAAATTAAGAGAAGTGAACAATGTCATCATATTGCCACACTCTGTTTTGAAAGTTTGAAGTGTAGCAACTGTCAGGCCATTGAAGTACTGTGGGTTTCTGTCAATTTGTAAATCACAAGGCACAATTTGTATTTGCTGCCTTCTTTTGCGTTCAAAGAGTCAACAACTGCCACGAAATCAGACCAGCACCACATGTGACTTAAGGAAGAAACACACCACTCAAAAACCCAAGACCTTTTATAACGCTTTGGAAGCATCACCACGGTATTTTATTTTGTTCCTGGTTATATAAACCTCATTTGAATGCTCACTGAATAGAAATACAAAAAGAAACACTTACTGATGGGTCTGGACCCCAATTAAGGCTGCTTAAGCCTATTCCATTTGACGATACTTTGACAGCATCCTGGATCATCCCATGGAAGTCAACTGTTTGGCCCTAAGGAAGAAGATAACTTGATAGGGTTTACCAGGATGGTAGCTCTACTGTTAAAAACACACTGGGCCAGAATTGTGCTTAACATTACAGCAATTAACGTCCTTGCTGCAGACAATTTCAAATATGGGAAAAAGCCGACTAAGGAATCTGCATACGTTTCTGTCATAAAGCACATTAGGTTTCCACCAACCCTTCTTGGGCGAGGGCCTTCTCCTCCTCCTCCTCCTCCAGTTCTGTTGACTGCTGAGATGCTTAAGCCAAAGTCAGATTGCTCCAGAGTAACTGTGCTCTCATTATTCTGAAAAAAAAAAAAAAACAATTTTAAGACAGTACACTGTTGTACAGTTCAAGGGCTACATTTTTCATAAGGGTGATAAATGGTGAATCATTAAATCTACTGACATTAATGGAAAGGCTCCTGCTGATTTCTGTATAGGTTGAGCTATACGACTTCCCTTCCTCTGATTTTGCTTTGTGACTTGCTCCCCAGCTGACAACTAGAAAGCAGTTTCTCCTGAAGTCTTACATCTTTGATGGTGGGACTTGATGATCTTACTGGTCTTTTCCAACCTTAATGATTCTATGATTCTAAAATGCTTAAATTACATAATTAGGAAAACCCCTCATTTACACAAACTGCATGATCGTCTCACTCACTCTAGCTCCTCCAAACAAAATCCCATTGATCTCAACTGCAACGCTGCCAGGATTAAACACACTTCAACCTGTTTGGGGCTCTCCTTGGTGGGTGATTTTATTTCTGTGCCCCCCAGTGAAGTTTTTGATGATGGTTGTTGCATCGGCTGCTGCTTGATCCTTGGGAGATTCTGAGAGCTTGCTGCCCTACAATACAACAAATTATTGCTTCAAAGGCATTCACAACTTCTTTCTTTCTTCAAAACAACATTATCATAACTATGCTGTATGTTGCTCTTAGAGGAAAATGTTCTGCCCAGAAAAAGCCCCATGCGTTTCTCTTACCTTCTTTGCCTTCCTCCATTTCCCAGCTGTTGTTTGTTTTCTGCTGTGGCAAAATTAATATTGAAAGGGAATTAAGGGTCATTATTAAAAAAATAACAACTTGCATTTGTCCCCCTCAGAAATATTTTGGAGCATATTTTAATGACCCTAGAAATAGCAGTGCAAAAACAAGAATATCCCTGTGGGTCCCCCCCAGCCCAAGATATTCCATTTCCTCTGGATCTCAAAGTTGCTCTCAGCCATATGAAATGTTGAAAGCTGCTCGGAGATAATCCCAGACCATCACCCCTACCCTGCTAATTCTGTTTTTCTTACAAGAAATGTCAGAAGAGATGCTGGTTGTTGGTCCAAGCTGTTCAGAAGTGACTTCTTAGGACTTCCACACATCACATTTTGTGCTCAAGTACAGAACCACTCAGGCAGGCTCTCAGAGTTGTAACAGAATGCTCATGTTCTGCTTTCCCTTATTCTGCATCATTCAGTTATATCTCAGACCTTTAAGCCCCTTGGAGCAAATAAACCAACTACTTGTTTGGCACATTGCCTTTAATGTATGTCCTACAGCTATCCTACTGTCTACAGTACTGTCCTACAGAAAGAGCATTCTCACAGTGAGCACAGAGGTGCACCAGAAGTGTCATGAGCATATCAGGAAAATACATATTTTAGGTTTTGAGGAAAAAAAAAGCTTTCTTTTGGAATACATACCTGTGTCCACGATCTTTTTTGTGATTTTAGGGTACTTCTGAAATTTTACAAAGTAATAGCTTTCATATTCCATCAAAATTGTCTCGAGGTCAACGTTGTCACAAACTTCAAAGCCACGTAAGCCTAATTTTGTCTCTTGTTCTAAAGCATTTGCAGCATCCATGTACCTGGTAATTACAAAAAAGTAACAAGCAAAAAGTTGTGGACTATACTAGAACAAAAAGTTGTGAGTTATTACAGAACACAAAGTGGTGAGTTATTACCTTATTGTGATTTCTGAGGGAAAAGGCAAACAATGGTATTAGTAAGTATACGGTATTTTTAAGCTCTATGTGTCATAAAATCCATAAACTCACAACTATTTAAAAATCATTCCAACAAAGGATTGCTCAAATGTGTCTGGAAATTATATAGGACATTGTTGTTGCAGAAGCTGAAACAAATAAGCAGAGTGATCAAGGTATTTAAATGTAGATTAGCTCTTTCTCACATGGCCGTGCTGTTCATTCACCCATCAGAAGAGAGAAGCACACATTATGGGAGGTCAGACATTGAAACACAAGACGTAGGGCACTGCTATTTAGATAACATACCCTTCCTCCATTAAGTAATGCAAAATGAGAATGAGGAGACTTCTCCGCCGAGCTTCTGCTCGCAGCTCATCCTGTGAAGGAAGACAGGACTTGAGATCAGATGTAATGTTCACTTTATTGCTGTGAACAGCATCTCAATGCAGCCGGTGGAAAAAGATCAAGGCAACAGCATACAAGAGCTGTAAAACAACGCACTGTTAATAAGCAGAACTCATATGGTTTTCAATTTACTTTTCTTACACATTACCAGACCGACTGGATGGGTGGAAAACTGTTCCTGGAGGAAAGCAAAATGGCTTGAGGTTGACAAATAACTTACGGCCTTGCTGTGACTGTGGATCTCCACCTGATTCAGGCTGCTGGGCATGTGAGGGTAGGGCTCTTACAGATAACATACAGCATCCTGCTGCCAATGTACACACTGGAGATAGCACAGTCTGTAAAAGGCGCTGGGTGGAGCAGGCCAACAGCGGCCCAGCAGAGCGGCTATTTTCTGGGGTTTTGCTGCAAACGTGGGGACATCTGGTGGCAAAAGGAGGAAAGGGCTGGGGGTCGGTTTGAACATTTCTCATCCGTTGGAAATGCGTTTTGCAGATCACTACACAGATCGGTAACAGTTTCCTTCTGGCTTTGGAGACAAAGGAACCAGACGGGCTGGTGGTGTATTCCAGTAGAGGGGCTGCTAAAAGAAAGGAACCAGTTCGTGCTCATGAGCAAAGGCATAAAGTCAGCACCCTGCAGCAGAACGACCTCTCCTTCCTCATTTTTCCGAACCACTGGTATCTGGGAAACACTCTGAATTGTGGACGTTTTCCTATTTCTGCAGGACTTCAGCTGTGTGTAGAGAGGAAATGGTAAATCTTCCACTGTGTGAAAAAAACAGGAGTACTTCTGAGTGCAAAGTTACTTAAAATTCAGTTTAGCTTTATAGTGATTTAGCCTTCCTGTTTAATTAGTAGTTGGAATTACACGTTGTTTAGAGCCACTGGTATTTCAGAGGATGTTTGAGTGCTTAAAGTTTAATAAGCTTCTATTCTTAAAAGAACAAAAAAAATGGATGTAATTACATTTTCAATTACTACAGGGGATTTAGGGGTCGGTGCAATTAATAAAAGCTTAAGGCACTTAAGTGTGATCTTCTTTTAAAAACTAAACAGTTGAGCACTTAACCAATTATCTCCAACACTTAGAGAATATTTTATTTATTTCCTGCTTAACAAAAGCATGCTGCATATCCCTCTCTTTGCAGTCGTTTAAAATTAAATTCCAGCAGAACCACGCATTTTTAAATTGAATTAATTTTGTTATTTCCATCCCTTTTACTAAAATGCATTTACATCAGAAATCAACACAGTTTTGTGCAATTCCATGCAACTGATTGGGCTACTAAAAGACTGATTTTACCCTATAGTATTTCATTAGTATTTGACCCTGGATTTTTGGTGTGAATATGTACGATTGTGTGAAGGACATGTGGTGGCATGCTGAGTTATTTAAACAATACAAATTAAGGATCCTGAGTTTACAAATTAACCAGGAAGAATCAACTCTCCTTCTCATTCGTACAAATTTACAGTTAGACCACAGTGAACACCCACTCCCGCAGCTGGACTGTGCTCATTACAGTTTATTTTGTGAAACACTTTTCTGGCACCAGGTTTCACAAATCCCCTCTGGGGAGGTTACAAACCAGATCTCTCATCTCCTGCCCAAGCCCTCTAGTTGGGATCTGGGCTCAGGAAGGGACTGACGTGGAACCCTCCATTCCTGGGTAAACACACCGTCTACAAGGGATGCTCCAAAAGTAGTGCCTCCTACTTTATTATCTTGGCCCACCAAGTCAGATGTGGTTGTTGCTACCATGGCAGTAGAGGTTGAATCTTCCCACTGATCTGGTGGCTTTCTAGAAGGGAGTGAAGGCACTGGTGGGCAAATGAGGGGCAGGTTATGTCATCTACCTGGACTTGTGCAAGGTCTTTGACACGGTCCCACGTCCCATCCTTATCTCTAAATTGGAGAGATACGGGTTTAAAGGGTTTGGTAGATAAGGAATGGGTTGGATGGTCACAGCCAGAGGGTTGTTGTCAACAGCTCTATGCCCAGGTAGAAGGCAGTCACAAGGGAAGTACCCCATCCAGAGGGACTTGGACAGGCTGCAGAGTTTGCCCATGTGAATTCAATGAGATTCAACAAAGCCAAGTGCATGCCGCTGGGTTGGGGCAACCCCGGATGCGTGTACAGAGCAGGAGAATGACTGAGAGCAGCCCTGTGGAGTACTTGGGGGTTCTGGCAGACGAACAGCTGGAAGACACGATGCAGCAGCGTGCACCCGCAGCCCAGAAAGCCAACAGCATCCCGGCCTGCATCAACAGAGGGTTTGATGATCCAAGCGCTGAAGAACCTCCCCAGTGAGAACACTAGCACTCCGGACACACCCCCTCAGGCCGCCATCAAGGCGGCTCTCAGCGCCTGCGCCCCGCCTGCCGAGCATGCGCAGAACCTAGCGCTGTTCCCATAGCAACAGGACGCGCGGCCTAGCGCTCTTACCGCCTCTCTCGCCTGGCGCGCGGCTCGCAGTGCCTGGCAGGAGAGCTCCATCGGGCGCGCAGCTGAAAGGCGCAGTGAGCGGGGAACGGCACAGCCGCCACAAACGGCCGAGGCCCGCGGCCGCGCTCGTCCTTCCCGCGGCCAATCGGAGCGCCCGAGGCGAATGATTGATTGGAAAGACTGCCAATCAGAGGCGGAGGAGAAGACGGCGGTTTAAACGATGAGCCAATCACTGTGGGGAGAAAGGGCGGTGCTGGAAATGGTGCTGACCAATCGCTGCTGGGCTTATCTGAGCAGTGGACGGTGACGGGTGTACCAAAGCTGGCTGACATCAAACCAAATCACATCAAACTAAACCAAAACCAACCTAAACGGCCCGGAAAAGTGTTAGAGGTGGCCGTTTCACCGAGACAGGCTACTGCAAGGGTGGAAGTGGGTGTTAAAATGGAGGCAAAGAGCTCAGGAGGCTGTGAGGGCCCACAGAACGTGGAGGGCTCAGAGTGGGTTTGGTTAATGTCCCTGCATCCCACTCAGGTCCTCTCTTGCTAGGTGCTCTGCTTAATTTTGTGGCCTTGAAGCTGCAGGAGAGTAGGCAATGGGTTCATTTCCCATCATTGGGTGATTCTGCTTTATGGCTCCAAAAGAGAAATTCCTAGAAAGTTAGAATTCGGCTTATCCCAGCCGGGTTTCCAAGATTGTATCAGGAGAACATCTGGGGTTCTTGGCTTGGAGCTTTCTACTGTGTCTCTTTTGGAGGGGTAGAGGCTTTTGGTGTGTGGTTCACCGCTGTCTTTGTGGAAAAAAAAAAAGAGTCCTCAATCCTTAGAGCACAAAGAAACTTTGATAGGGCCTTAAGTTGACATCATTTTATAAACACAGTAACGTTCAGGAAAAAATTCTGTAGCCAGCATTAAAATATTTTCCTGATGTGCTAGTAGCCAAAACGTAGCTGGCTCACCCTCGAATGTTAGGGTAGGCAAGTAAAATTAATGAATTTTGTCATCAAAACTGACGAAAATGAATAGAGAAGAATAGCTTAAATTTCTAATGTATATTTTGGTCTAGTAAACAACGTATCTAGTGATATCTCTTGTATATAACTTCACTCTATGCCTTGACACAATGGGTTGTGCCTCACCTAAGCTCTCTTTTTTCAGCTACTGGCAGAAGTACTGGGACTAAAAGCGCAGACACCGAGCACTGCAGAAAATATTTCTTTCCAAGAACAGTAATAAACAACCGACTCAAAGCACCTTGCTGCCAAAGCCCATAGCTCTGGACCCAGTGCAGGAGAGGTGTGGGTCTGAGCACCACTCTGTAACAGCCTCCCACCCACTTTCGCTAGCGTTAATTTAACAAGTAAACAGCTATGGGATAGGAAAGACAACTGAGAAACCTAAGGCTGCCATCACCAAGCCCAGCTGTGTGCTTTTCTGCTATCAAACCTAACTATGTAGAGGGTGGGGCAGTGAGGTGTCCTTACTGTGATGAGAGCTAACTGGAAGAGCGGCTGCTGCTGAGATGATGCCCTAATGGGTGGGACTGGTTCCAGTTACTGGGAAATATACAAAAGGGAGATCTGTGAGGAACCTTGGTCTGGACTTGGGGGTGGAAATGTGTATGGAGCACAGTGTTTTGTTAAGGGTATGGCCCCTGCGATGTGTTTGAACAATGTTGTAAGGGAAAAAAGAACAGTGAAAAATAACTGATAAAGCATCTGGTAAGGTAAACTCTTACTATTTTGTGGTGGAGCCTGTGACTCTGGAGATGTTTTGAACTGTGGAGGTGCAGCATTTGAGGGCACGGCGGGGCTGGGTTGGGGATCTTGGAGGTCTTCTCCAATCCTAATGGTCCTGAGGTTGTATAAATACGGCCACGGTTAGTGGGTGTGGTGGGATGGGTTGGGGATCATGGAGGTCTCCTCTAACCTTAAGGATGCTGTGATTTTGTGACTCTTATCGCAATAAATCCGTTTGGTTTAGTGGCCTGGATTCCAATGAAACTGAACCTTGTGACTTAGTAATTATCGTGACTCGTTAACGAGTGCTGTGTGCTTCCAAAACCAGTATCCTTAGCAGCGCCTCAACGCTTACTTCTCCGTAGACGTTTATTTTTCTGTTTTTTTTTTCTAATTCATAAAACGCATCCCACCATCAGCGTACCACAAACGCCAAGACCGCTCTTCATTACAAAGCGATCCGCTCTTCCCCCCCCGGCCCCCTATCCCTCCCGTCCCTGAGCGCGGGGCCGCGTGAGGCGGCGCTCGGTTCCCCGCCCTCCCCGCCGGTCACGTGACGGGGGCGCGCGGCGGCGCACGATGGTGGCGGCGCGGCCCGGCTGTGG
>NC_034438.1:1877576-1913561 GCF_002078875.1 Numida meleagris
TTTTTTGCTTCGTTACGGTCGCTGATCTCCTTCAAATGGAGGAGGAAAATCCGCATCCCAGTGCTGCTCGCAGGAGCCGCTCTCTTGGAAGGCCCCGTCCGGGCCTGGCCCCGCGCCGGCACCTGGCGCCGGCCGCCTTTGTTGGGGAGCAGCAGCAGCAGCAGCGCTCTGTCTCGGCCTTACTGAGAAACATGGACTTTTTTTTTTTTTTTTTTTCCCTCAAAAGGTGTTTGTTTATTTATTTATTTATTTATTTATTTTTTCCCGTGTCTTTGAGGCCTTTGCTGCTGTTCAGTCCTTTTTCTTTCGGAAACGGGACGCGTTTGGCTGCCCGCATGAACGCCGGGCACTTGCTCGTAGCTTGCTTCCCTTTCATCCAGGCGCTTTCTATTCCCGAGTAGAAAGAGTTCCCCACCTCAGCCGGCCTTTAGGAGCGACCTCAAGGTGCTGTTGTGTGGATAGGCACCTGGGACCTTTTTCTGGCAGTGTTGTTTCCTTCTGTTTTCGTGATGGTGGTTTCCTGCAGTTTGCAATCTCTGCCTGCCTTAGAAAAGCCCACTTGGGGCAATTTGGAGAGTTGAGTTTATTTCACTTGGTTTTTATGGTCTTCCTAAAGGCCGGAGGTCAGAGTTCTTACTTAAATCTTTTTTTTGTGTGTGTATATGTGTAGAAAGAAACATGCAGGGGTGGCATTTCTCTATTCTCACTTCAGTATCAATTCGTGCCATGCCTGTCATCCACTGGTTCCCCTTAGTGTAACTTCATGGGGGCTGTGATGCTGAGGTTCCTAACTGAGACTGCAGGGACAGACAGCAGAGGCAGAGGAACTTCCTGTTACCGCAAACCTTCTGAAAATCTGCACGTTTGTGAAGGATTCAGAAATAGCTGGGCCCTTTCTTTCCAAGGTCTTGGTGAAAACCTCGCCCTGAGATCTGGGGAGAAAAGTTATTTCAGCAAAACCCTCCATTAATTAGTAGTTAGAGTAGTTGTGTTAATAATGTGTTAAGTTCTGTCGGTTGTTGCTTTCTGGAACATGTAGGCATTGCAGAGAGAATGTGGTAGGCAGAGCTTTCCTTGTGATCAGAGAGATAACTTCTAAACTTGCTTTTCATGGATGAGTTTTTAAACTTAGCTGTATCCATGGTCTTCATTCGTGGGCAGCCTGATAGATGCTGAAGAGATCCCATGGGCTGGATGTAGAGCTGAGGTCTGTGCATGTGGACTCTTCTTTAAAGGGATTGGCCCAGGCATGGGAACTTCAGCTCTCCTGGAGCTGTTGCTGATCCCTGTTCTAGGAGATACTAGAATCAGTCTGAAGCTGCTCTTTAATTGTGTTTGGTAGTAGTGTGTTAGCTTCACCTTATGGAAAACAAAACCTCCTTATAGGCAAATGAATATGCCTCAACCAGAACCAATTTGTGTGACACTCGTGATCAGCTTCATGACTGTTCAGAAAAGACATTTTAGCAAGAAGAGATGGAAACGTGGTCCTGTGACTTACGGGGAGGAGGAGACTGCAATTAGCATTCAGTGTATTAAATAACAGTATATTATGATAAGCTATTAACAGTATTTTATCAGAGGTTATCTTGCATCTGCATTTCACTTTTTCTGTGCTTTGTATATGTGGAGTTACTTAGGACCAGCGAGGCTTATTGTGGTAATTGAAGTTTCTCTTGTGCGGAATAATTAACAACTAATGATCATGCTGAGATGCAGTGACTGGGGAGAAGAATGAGGCCAAGTAATTTACAGCGCTTAAAAAAACGGAGTTGCAGTGGAATGAGTGAAGCTTTGTTTTCAGGGACCTGTGTACACTGGAAAACTCTAAACGAAATACTTAATGTTCATTGTCACACTGGGTGCATCCAGCTTTGGAGGATTCTCATGCATGGAGGAACTGGACGTCAGCTGGTCTAAAGCAAAATTCCCCATCCTACAGAGGTTACATCAGCTTCCAGTACGACTTTATCTCTATTTAGGGTCATTGTAGAGATCCTCAACCATCCTAAGAGATGAGTTGCTCTTTCTTAGCAGCGTTACTCCTTTCTAGCCCACTGTAGATCAGCAAAATTAATTCAGAGGGCATCACGGATGTGCTTCTTTGTTAACGACTGGTCAGAAAAGTTCAAAAAGAAGTAAAATGGGATTTTTGTTTCTTACGACCTTCAAGTATGAATCTGGGGGAAAACTTTATTTCGGGAGCATGTAAGTACTGGAATTATCCAGTCCTGTTTCTCAAAGTTCTGTCAAACTGCTCTGTGTTTATGAAGAGACCGTAAAACTTAAGTGGCTTTGGTCTTCTGTGTCGAAAAAGCTTTTTATAAGGCTGTGCAGCTGTAAAGAACTTCTCTTAAGAGCAAATTGATGGCGTGTACATGACACAACTTGAGTGTCTCATCTTAATGCAGTGATGTGAAAAGCATGTTAATGGCAAGGCTGCAGGCTTCTGCAACAGTGCTGGAACCCCACAGGAAAATAACTTGGGAAGGTTTGCTGCAAATCTGTCCTGCACCGTGATTAGAAGTACTCCTAAACACATGTTATGCCTCCATAAAACCTTGTTGATTATAACAAGCACTGCTTTGATATGTCTGTAAAGGGGATAATAAGCTAAACAATGTAGATGAGATTAGCTGTATCTTCATCCTCATGGTTACTATTGCCTTAGAGGGATTGTAGCATCAGTTTTTCAGGGACGGTGTTGCAAAAGCCATTGTTTGATTATTTCCAGTAAAAATCACTTTTGCAAGAGTCTCCTTTCAAATGCACACGTAAGATTTCAGCGTTGATGGATAAAACTATGTAATTTTATATTCCCAAGCACTTTAATGGAAGTGTCGATTTAAAATCTTGCTGACTGTGACACTGAAGCCAGCCTGCATCTTCTAATAAAATGAAATCCACCTCGTAACAAAATGCTGCTTTGTGGAATTTCCCCATAAAGTACTAGCTGTTGCAAGGCATGATTGACTGCACATTTCACCTTGATTAATGGTGGAATACACAGAATGCAGCAGTCAGGGTAATGATAAGTATTTTGCAAGACAGGCCGTTTCCTTAATCTCAGTGTAAAGGATTACTTCGTTCGTTTGCATTCTGATGATGGAATCCAGAATCTCACTTGCTGTCTCCATCTGAAAGGAAGGAGGTGACGCTGCTGTCAAACTCGTGCATCTATTTATGCAGTCAGTGTGAAGTTCTCAGTAAATTCTTCTATATCTCCACTCCTTCAAAGCTGGGATAAGCCACTTGACGCTTCGTGTGGTGCTGCTTCCACCAGCAGTAATGTTAAGGTGAAAATAAAGAGCAAGCAACTGGGCACAGAGCGAGTTGCAGCTTGTTGTGGTGGCTGAGGCACAGCTGCAAGATACATTCAGTTTTTAGTTAAGATTGGACCTGTGTTGGAGTACGTGGTTATAAACTCTGTGTTGCAGCGATTAAGGAAGATAAACACAAAGCGCTGCACTTCGAGTTGTGCACCTCCTAGAATTGGTGCCCCAAACTCTGTAAGTATTGTGTGCTGGACCGCTATTTAACAGCTGAAAGGGCACTACTAAACAGGTCTTAAATCTACATTATGATTGCAGGTGTGTTCTCCTTAATACGTTACGTCACGTCCTTTGTCTGTCAGTCCTTGAGTCCAGAATCGGTGCAGTACAGCAGTGTGGATTAAAGTCAGGGGTTCTGTGTTCTTCAGAACTTAACCTTTTCATTACAAGTAGGAAGGAGAATTCTCACTTTTTTTTTTTTTCTCTGAAAAGAGAGCTCCCTCTCAAAAGTGGAAGTGATGCGTCTCTGCCAACCTGCTGGTTTGTACTAATCGAGGGAGAGGGGAGGAACACTCCCACTTGGGCAGTGGGTTTTTTTTCCTTTTCATTTTTGTATGAGAATCTTTCTGTTCATGAGCTTCACGGTTCAGTCTTCCATGTGGAATTTGGATAACCAAGTGAATAGTCTTCAACATGAATATTATAACTGAACTCAGCCTTCCTGGATGCGGGGTTTCCTTGCTTTAAGCAAGCCATACTCTCTCAGTGGGTAAGTGTATGTGTAGTATGTTAGATGGCAGAGGTGGAACTAGAATGATGGAAATTCAGGTGCTTCACTGTGGCTCTCAGAAAGGAATTTTTAGAGTCGTAGAGTCATTTAAAGTTGGAAGAGACCACTACGATGATCTCATCCAACTGTTGTGTACTGTTGGCTCGCTAATGTGTACATTGATTCTTCTTTCCAGAATATGGTATCAAGTTTTCGTGTTTCTGAACTTCAAGTATTGTTGGGCTTTGCTGGGCGTAATAAAAGTGGACGGAAACATGACCTCCTGATGAGGGCTCTGCACTTACTGAAGAGTGGCTGCAGCCCAGCAGTGCAGATAAAAATCCGAGAACTCTATAGGCGTCGGTACCCAAGGACGATTGAAGGACTTTCAGACTTATCAGCTATAAAACCTGCAGTTTTCAATCTGGATAGCAGTTCCTCTCCCGTGGAGCCTGACCTGGCTGTTGCTGGCATTCACCCACTCCCTTCTACTTCGGTCACACCTCAGTCTCCTTCCTCACCCGTCAGCTCCGTGCTCCTTCAGGACACTAAGGCTCACTTTGAGATGCAGCAGCCATCGCCTCCCATCCCACCTGTCCATCCTGACGTCCAGCTGAAGAGCTTGCCTTTTTACGATGTGCTTGATGTACTCATAAAGCCTACAAGTCTAGGTAAGTGTTTAATTGCATTGTAGGTTGCTTAATTCACGGAGTAGTTGTTGTGTATGACAGTACTAAGCCTGGGTTTTAATCGCTTTTTGCAGCTGGGGGAGGTTCCTTTTTTTTTGGCCTGAAGAATGTGGAACTGAGGAATCTGTTTGACATGAATGGGGAACACCTCTGTCAGGGCCAGCAGGAAACTTTCGTCCCAACAACCTGCCATCTCAGTTTCCTCAAGCACCTCGCTCTTGAGTGTATTTGCTTGAAAACAAGTTGGTTGTCTTGAAATCCAAGACAAATTCAGTGTCCTACCTTAAGCGGTAGAAAGTATTCCGTAAGGATTTAATGGTACAGTTTAGAAACACTTGTAACATTTTGCAAGCTGTTTGCATCCCCCTAAAGGCTTCAGTTTTTGTTCAAGTTTTCCCTGAATGTTGCAGTGTATGTGAGTCTTGCACTTGGCTACTGTAGCCGTTTCTGCATGGAATAATTTTCCAGCTGCTCATTAATAACTTATGGTGTGCACTCTCCTACTATAGTAAGATAAAATAGTTGTAAACATCTCTCTGGTACTTCTTCCTCCGAGTGTTCAGTGTTTATTTCGTTGCTTGTACCTTTCTTCCCCCGAGGATTATCGTGCAGCTTGCCAAGCTGCTTTAGTACTGAAGTGTAAGGTGATATTAAGTCTCCTGAATATGGCTGAATGATTTCTCCCGTTGCCTTCCTCTTGATGGTTACGTGCAGTTCAACAGTAATTTGATTATGTTCATAGCTGCCTTGTCCCTTGCTCAGGGAAAAACTCAACTGCAGAACCTCTTTTAATCAGTGACTTTAAGCAGCATGGTTAAACCTCTTCTGTCTCTTTTTCTTTCTAGTACAGAGCAGTATTCAGCGGTTCCAAGAGAAGTTTTTTATCTTTGCTTTAACACCCCAGCAGGTCAGAGAAATCTGTATTTCCAGGTAAGAGGCAAGTGTTGTAAAAATGTGGGAAGGGATTTTTTTTTTGTTTTTTTGTTACTTTTTTGATGCATCCCATAACTTTGCAAGCATGGGATGATAATCCTCACAGAATTTAAGCCAATTCAGGTGTTCTGTTTATTTCTCTAATTATTGTGTGCAGTACTTATGTGCGGATGAGGTGAATCTGATGCTTCTAAGGAGTTAACAATTGTTTCAAATGATTGTGACTATTTAGAGAGATGGTAAGCTTCTTTCCTCTGTGTGTTTCCTGGCTGCAGAAATGGAAGGCTGCTTTTATCTTTTGTCCTGGGATTCATGTTCTTGCAAGAACTGTGGTGTGAGCCAAAATAATTCAGTTTTCATCCCTCTCTGGCAGCATCATATTTGATAGTAGCAGAAGATGGTGATCCTAATGACATGCTTAACTTACAGAAGCTAAACAGGTGTCACTTATAAGACTTGCTCATAGCTTAATAAAATAAAAGCAAAATTTACTGTTGACTTAGGTGTGCCACTTCTGTGTATGACTGCTGTCTAAATAGGTACTTCTCCTTTCTCTTTGTCACAGGGACTTCTTGCCGGGGGGCAGGAGAGATTACACAGTCCAAGTTCAGCTAAGGTATCTTTTTCCTGGTGTTCTCTTCTGTTTGTTAGCCAATTAAGAAGTAAATGTTAACGTTCGTGGAGACACATGAATGTAGTGACACCTGAGAATGTTTTCTCTTTTTGGGGCTATAGGTTATGCCTAGCAGAGACAAGCTGTCCTCAAGAAGATAATTACCCTAATAGTTTGTGCATTAAAGTAAACGGGAAGCTGTTTCCATTGCCGGTAAGCTTGTTTGTATGTATTTGTGGTTTCTTTGACATGTGTTTTTTTTCTGTAATGCTAGCTTGCTAAAATGATCAAGCCTTTATTGCCATCATTACAGTTTCCTTAGAGATTAATGCTAGCAAATGTGCAAACCATTCCTGGGTGAGGTAGCCATTGCTACTGTTAATTATGTTAAAGCCACTGCACGGCTTAATTATGCTTTAGCCACCTGTAGCAAACCTCATCTGTGCAGTTAACACACGGAAAATTCAAAAACAAACCAAGGTCTGCATGAGGAGCGTTCCTTATGTAGAACTGAGTTTGGTTGGATTGGCAATATCCATCACTGCTTTGGGTATCTGTTTGTGTAGTGGAGTGAGTTCCTTCTTGTCACAGCGGCAAGTCTTAAACAGTGTCACCGTTTGTGTGTGTGTTTGCATGCAGCTCTGCATCTCTCTGGGTAGAGCAGTGTTCATCACAGGGATGAGGAACAGCACGCTCTAGGGTTCCCAGCAGTTACTGGTCCTGGAGTGGAACAGTGTTAGCAGTTGTGCACTTTGCTGGTGTCTCACGTTTTAAAAGTTGCTGCATGTGCAGTGTTGACACGAGGCTAGAATATGTACAAAAAAGAAGAACCAGTCTTTATTTTTGGGAAAAAAAAATTCTCTGAAATGGGAGTAAAACTCATAGCCAACCCATTCTGAAATGGTTCTGGAAGTAGTGTAAGATGGATGAAGTAGCACAGAGGATTTTTCAGCATTGTGACTGTAAAATCCTGGATGGAGAGTGAAGATATGAAACGTTTTTATCTCAGAACACATGCTACCTTCTTGGCACATCAGGTTGTTGGGTACATTCAACATGTCCTGTTTTCCCCCTGCAACTGTCCTCTCCTTCATATGCAGCCATGGCTGTTTCCTTGCCTCTGCTCAGCTGAAATGACTCTCTTCACCTTTTCCGTCTGTTTCTTCAGCCAATGCATTGCTATTCTTCTGTCTTCAGTGTATAAAAGGGTTTCTTTGAGATGTTTTTGGTCAAACACAAACTGTATGCTGTGAGGAACATAGGAGATGATATTTCTTCTGAAGATGTCTTTCTTCTAGCAACCCTAATGAATTGAGTTTGATGTTGTCCTGTGGATATCAACCCCTGATGGTTCTCAATCTTGCTAATGTAGCTCACAGCAGGTGATGCCGTGTTATGCTATCCATTTTATGTGTAATATCACAGTCATAGCAAAAATTCTATAATCTTGGATTCTCACTTTGCTTTAGGTCTAAATCCTGTAGTTTCTTTTTGCACGTAATTCTTCAGACTGTTCAACAGAAACATGAAGTGAGAAAGTGAATAAATGACTCATCTTGGCAGCTTCCTTACTTCTCCTTCAGTGTGAGCTGGATGATTAATACAGTCTCAGCCTGAGTGCTCTGGCCAAGTTTTCTTTCCCTCTAACCTGTTTATTTGGTAACTGCATCCCCCTGGTGGTTCAGAAAACGTAAGAACTTATTTGCTCAAAGATCACTGTTGTCCAACTCAGTAGTCATAGGGAACTATGCCAGGCTCTGTTCTTACCTAATTGCTCTTCTGATGCATTTTCTGGTTACAGCAGAGTCCACATGTATTTACTGATACGGTTCTTGCAGGAAGTATGGAAGACTTAGGAGCAAATAATTTTGGCAAATGGTAGCCTCTGGAATTGACCACCTAACTGAGCAGTGGTTAGACCATGCTGATTATGATAGGCAAGGATAGTGCTCTGTATTAAAGTCACAGAAGGCTGGGAAGGGGGGGGCTTAAATATGTTTTAGGAGTACGAGATCGAATCCTGAAGGTCTTTGAGTGGTTGTGCATTAACTCTGCTAGCACAGTACTCTTCCAAATTGCTTTCCCGTATCATCAGACGAACAGGGCAGCATGTTTTGTGTGCTCTTCGGGACCATTTCTGGTGAAGTAGCTAACATCAGCAATTCTGGCTGTTACTCTAGATATTACTTTCAGAATTTGCTTCTTTCAGTCTTGTTTTGAAGCGTTGCGCTGCGAATGTTCGTGTTAGCTCTGTGTTAAACACGTGGTTTTCAGCGTGTTCCTTCTGGAGAGTTTCTAATGTAGGACAATGCTTGACCCGAATGAAGTCTGGCAGTCGGTTCTGTGCAAGGTACAGGGCTGCAATCTCTGACTGGCATTCTTCTGAGGAAGGATGAGGTTTTGAGATGAGCGGACTGCAGGCTGTCTGCTTGAACTCAGGACAGACTCTGAGTTCCTGTTACAGGCTGGCTTGCTTTCGCAGTGACTGTTGCAGGATGAGTTGCAGTTAGGCCGTGTGCTGCTTCACAAAGCAGAAGTGTTCTCTGCTTGGAAGAGTGTGCTCATCAAGAAGCAAAAGGGAGCTGACTGGCTCCTGAGTGAGTTTGCTAGCATCATATAGGAAATCAGAGAATAGAATCTATAGGGTTGGAAAAGACCTCCATGTCAGCTTATCTGACCACTGACATAGCACCAGTATTGCCTACTAAACAATGTCCCTAAGTATTGCATCTACCCTTTCCTCAAACACCTCCAGGGCTAGTAACTACACCACACCCTGGGCAGCCTGTCCCAGTAGCTGACCACTCTTTCTGAGAAGAAACTGTTCCTAATATCCAACCTGAACCTCCCTTGGTGCAACTTGAGGCCGTTCCCTCATGTCCTGTTGTGGTTGCTTGGAAGAGGAGTCTGACTCCCACCTTGACATCAGCTTCCCTTCAGGTAGTTGTGTAGAGCTATGATGGCTCTAGACTGAACAATCCTGGTTCCCTTAGCTGTTCCCCGTAACACCTGTGCTCCAGATCTCACAGCTCCGTTGCCCTTCCCTGGACACTCTCCAGGGCCTCAGTGTCTTTCTTGCAGTGAGGGGCCCAAAACTGAGCACAGCACTCACGTATACCAAGTATGCCATGCACAACTCACGTTCAGGCCCTCGCTGAGCATACAGATGACAGCCTGCTGCTAATGAAGCTCTGTGTAATTAATTCAAGGTAAAGCTGACACCAGGGAGTTGTAGAGTTCTTGGAGTTAGAATTTATTGTGTCTTAGAATCAGTGAAGTATTCTGTATACATGTGTGTGGGAATTGCTAAGTCTCAGCCTGAACCAGTGATTGAGCTCCTGGTGAAGGGACGCAGCCAGACCTGGGAGCACAGGTGAAAGCAGTTCATTTAAGAGCTTGCTGCCACAATGGAAGGATCTCTACCTGGAGATGCCTCCTTTTGGAGTATTTAGTGAGCCCTGATCCTTGGGATGGGTAAGCAAATCTTCCTTTCTTTAACTAGATTGTGACCATCACCTTTTTGGGGTAATTTAGACCTGGTATTGCTTTTCTCTACATGAAACACTGAATTAACAATTTGCAACTTGGTGTGTCTGGATTGCTAAGTTTGTACCCTTGTGAGATGCTGATTGCTTTGTTAGGGGTGGGGGTATGTGGAGGGAACATCAACACAGCTTTTTTCTATTTCTGATAAAGAATAAACACTGATTTTTACACTTCCAGTAAGCCTGCCTGGACCAGAACTCTGTCTTTTCAGCAGTCCTTTAAAATCGCTTGAAAATTGTGGTTGATCTATAGTGCAGACTGTCAAAAAGACTGATACTTCTCACAAATGACTTCAGTCTTCAGCCTGGAGAACCTCACGGCTTTTCTGTTTCCCACAGACTAGTGTAAAAAGATCAGTTCAAAACTAACAAGTTGTTGGGGGGTAATGCTTTCATTGTCTTTTTTTTTTTCCCCATAGGGATATGCTCCACCGCCAAAAAACGGAATTGAACAGAAGCGACCTGGGCGCCCCCTGAATATAACCTCTCTAGTTAGGTTGTCATCAGCAGTGCCAAACCAGATTTCCATTTCCTGGGCTTCTGAAATTGGAAAGGTAAGCTGTCTGTTCTGTGGGATGTGAGCAGTAGTCCAAATAACCTCGCCTAGCACTGCTTCTAGCCCACCGCCTAGGACTGCTGGCAAGGCATACCCAAGGCATAGTGTGATTTAGTGGCTAAACTTACTGTCAGTGCTAGGAAACAAAGCTAGCTCCAGAAGCATGGTAGCTTACAGTAACATGAAAAACTTGCATATGTATTGCAAAGACTTCCATATAGAATTCTGAGGGGTGGGGGGTATGGCTTGCTTTGAGAGCTTTTTTGGCAAGTTTGCCATTAGAAGTTGCCTGAGATATGTCAAAAACACTGAAATCTTTCTGTGATGTAAATACAAAACAGTTCAGATGCAACAAAAGGGGAAGCTCCATGCTTCTTCGTACAGCCTGATCGTACAGTACTACGAACATAAGGTTATGTAGCCATGTCTTCAAAAGCTGTTTCTCTCAGTATCTTTTGCATCTGATCACTGGAGAGGGCTTTGTAAAGTGAACAGATGTGCCAAGGCATCTTGATGGGGTGAAGACATGCACCTGTTTCTCAGGTTTTTGTATTTTCTATCAGAGTAATACCAAATAGTTCAACAAAGGCAATTTTTATTTCATAGGAAGATCTGCTTAACAGATATTTCTTTCTTTATTCTTTTGAGATTCATCTTTTACATGAAAATGACTTCTCTTGAGTTAAAGCTGCACTTACGAGTTAAACAGAAGTACAATTTCCAGCTCAGAAAGCTTTTAGGTGGCAAGTTCCTGGGAGGAGGTGTAGCTGGGAGGTGTCAGGCTACTGGTGTCAACTGCATCTGGGCTTGATGTATCTTAGAAGTGCTTGGTTGAACCACGGTGTGTTTATAATGCAGGATATCTGAGCAATGTGCCTGCTGTTCACAGTGAAGCGTTTTCTTGGAAGCTTGAGCAGCTTGAGGAAGAAATGGCAATACAGGGAAGAATGGATGGCAGGGTAGGAGAACGACAACTGAAGTGTCTTCAGAATGCAGTTGTAGACTTCATGGAGAGGAGGCAGAAAAGCATGCTAGACTTCAGATGGCAGGAGGTAGAGCAAGAGGTGACCGAAATGTCATGTGCTGCTTTCTGGTGCCTGTAGCTGAACTTCTGATTTAGGAATATCAAATCATTGGAGTTTCAAGGAGTTAGCCTTCTAAATGTGACTGCTTAGAAATCTGCTTGTGGATTTACTAAGGAAAGATGGAGAAGCATCAGGAGTTCTGGTAGCTGTTGCAACAGCCCTTGCAGCTGTTAGTAAAAGAGGACCACTTTTTCTTCCATTTGTGGCTATTTCTGGAAGTCCTTCTGGACTCCCTTAGCAAAGTAGCTTACCTCTTTAACACCAAAATCTGGAGTGGAGGCATCATGTACTTCAAGTGAGACTCCAGTATAAACCTGAGATAAAAAATTCTGAAGTGAAAGCGGAAGTTCAGGTTCAGGAAAGGAATGAAGGTCTCGGCCTTTCCTTGTAAGGGAGATACTGCAGGCAGTAAACAGGACAATGTGTGGTCATTCTTGGTGGGGCAAGCAAGGCGTTTGTCTCGGCGTCTTCCTGTGCGTTTTCATCACATCTGCTTGTCAAGGTGAGAGCTGTTTTTTGGTACTGCTGGTAAAGCAGGAGCAGGGTGGTAGATGCGTTTAAACTTGATAGGATAGGAGGCATAAGAAGGTGACTGTAGGGTGTGGAAATAAGGCGTTGCAGGTTTGTGTTCTACAGATGAAACCATTATTATTCTGCAGTCATGGGATTTGCAGATTCTTCTCTTCATTGGTGACCCAGAAGAGAGGAAATCTTGAATAAAGGAAGCTGGCAAGCGGTATGCATGAAGGAACAGCAGTAAATGCTAGGAAATGTGGCATACACACTCCTCTAGGCCGGCTGTAAGGAGGCTTGGCCTGAGAGTGGCAAGTCAAAGAAAAGGCACAAAGAAATTGGTGTGTGGAATCATTAAGATTGGAAAAGACCACAAAGGTCGAGTCCAGCTGTCAACCCGTGCATCCTCTGAAGGTGGTGTTTGCACCTGAGACTATGTTGTCTTTTCTCTATAGCAGGTTTGTCTTTGAGCTCTGCATTAATGACAGCGCGAAAAGAGAGATTTAGGAGTGTGAATGAGAATCTCTTAAAGACTGCATGTTTAAGAAATTGTATCTCCAGTCTAACTTCTTTTCAAGAAGCAGCCCATCTTGTCTCTTAGTTGTGGAGAATAAGGCTTTTTTACAGTTAAATTGCAGCTTGTATATTTGACTTGGTTAGAAGAATTCTGGCAAAGTATGGACTCTTTCATAGCAATGAAGTCATCTATCAGCGCTTTTTTCAAAATATTTCCATAATACCAAGCAAAAAAAAAAAATCAGCATGTTGTTGTTCTTACTCAGAACAGTGTAACAGTGATCTGTTGTAGCGGAAGTGCCGTATTAAATCAACATCTCATCTTTACTTACTTTTTGTAGAGTTACTCCATGTCTGTGTATCTCGTTCGTCAGCTCACTTCAGCTATGCTTTTGCAGAGGTTAAAAATGAAGGGTATCAGAAACCCTGATCATTCCAGAGCACTAAGTAAGTCAAATTAATTTTTCCCATTAATTTTTCCTTAGGGGTGGTTAATGGCTCTTTTAAAACCTGAACTGATAATACTTAGGAGATTTGCAGCATTTTGAAAAGAAAGTCCATGCCTAGAATATCAAAGGTTCCTTTTGCTGTTACTGAGGTAGCTGTTAATGGTTCGGCCCAGGTCCCTAACCCATAGGGAGGAGTACTTAAAGATTTTGTTTGAAATGTTATAGGAGTGCTGTAAGCGCCTCCTACTGTAGTGGGCAGTGAGGTGCAGATACATGTCTTATGTGTTCTCTTCTCTTGCATGTGTTGCTGATTGTCTTGTCTGCATACCTCAATCCTTGATGATTATTTTTTCTCCTTATGTGTGTTGGGTAGAGTTTACCTGCTGACCCCTGTGGCTGGCAGTGCATCTGCTGCACATAAAGCAGTCTCACAGTGCTCTGTTTGTCCATTGCCTATGAACAGTGAAGCTATTCCTATTGGTATTTGCTATAAACTAGCTTCTTCGATACTCAGTTGTTTTTAGATAGCTGGAAACGAAGTGTATGTGCTGTAGAATCAATATTAAGGTTGTAAACAGCGGTGTCTGTCTATAACTTCTTAATTTGTTTTTATAGTTAAAGAGAAACTAACAGCAGATCCTGACAGTGAGATTGCCACCACCAGTCTGCGGGTATCTCTGATGTGTCCTGTAAGTAAGACTGGGAACTACCATATACAGATCTGTATTTTCATCTGTAGTGCAGAGTTGGGTTGCTTTTAAAATACCTGCCTTAGAAATGTAACGGGATTTCATTACGTACTGCTTCATTAAGAGGTAATGGGGAGAAGGGTGCATCTGCAAGCACCCGACTGCAGCAGCATTCTGCCAGCGGGCTTAGACTTGTGAATGGCCCAGCCATAGTGCTGCCAGAATCATGCTGCTACTTGTGTGAGTATATGCTGAGAGCTTTAAATGAAATGATCTTGCGTACTGAGGCATCGTCTGGTTGGGCAGGGTGATGGAATAAATAAAGGGCACGGTGAGAAACAGCACTTGGGATCATCTGCTCTTTGGCGTGTTGCTTTTACTGCCCATCGTTATAAAGGGAAAATAACCGGGTCACCTTTAACAAAGTCGCACTTAGGTGGTCTTCTCTTCCCAGGCAGGAACTGGTGTTGTTGTGACTTGTCATTAAGTCTTTCACTGACACAAGTATAATGCCATTCTAACATGACTGCAGCTCACAAAAACCTTGAAATGACAGAATAGGTGCTTCAGTAGGTCTCACTAGTAAAAATCAAAATTCTGGAAACAGTGCTGTAGGTCCATTAAAACCTGATCTCAACTCAGTAAAAACTGTGAGGACTGCTTTATTGTTCCTTCAGGTACACTGTCTGTGATTTGATGGAGTGGATTTTGCATGCAGTGACCTCGGTGCTGGGTGCTTTGTAGTGAGAAGGGGTGGTTCCCTTGGTTGTCTGATTTCAATGTTAGCCATACAGGTCTGCTTCACTCTCTTCTCTCTGACACTTTGTAAATGCATCTTTGCAGCTGGGGAAAATGAGACTCACAATCCCATGCCGGGCCGTTACTTGCACACACCTGCAGTGTTTTGATGCTGCTCTTTATCTCCAAATGAATGAAAAGAAGCCTACCTGGATCTGTCCTGTCTGTGACAAAAAGGCAGCTTATGAGAGCCTAATACTAGATGGGTAAGTGAATGGGCTTGCAGATTACAGAACTATTTCCAGTTTTTCATGGTGTACTTCATAGCTATGCTTGTGACCTGAGGTTTAGCCATTTTGTCTTTCTCACAATGGGAGGAACCATTAGAATCCTTTAGTTTCTCTTCCTTTGTAACAAACTATGTAAACTAATCTCCTAAAGGAGTCATCCCACTTCTGAGCCTCAGCATATCTCCTCTAGAGAAATCCAAATATGGCATCTCAGATGTCTTCCTTTTACATGAACGTATCTCTGAAGCTATTGACTTTGACATAGTTTAAGTTTAAAATTGAGTCGAAGGATGATGGTTTCTGCTTCTGTTTGAAAATCTCTGAATTGCAGTAATGTTGGAATACGGTATGGGTGGGTTGGAATACTCTGGATTTTCATGTGTGGTTGTCAGGGAAGGCTACGACTGCAGGTCTTCAGGTAAGATAAACCAGGGAGAGCGACTGTGGGTTGATGTTGATCGCAGTTAGTTTCTCATCTGTCTCCTTTTCACTTAGCAAAAGTCTGTAACCAAACATCAAAACCACTTCACTTTATTTTTCAGACTCTTCATGGAAATCCTTAATGAATGTTCAGATGTAGATGAGATTAAATTCCAGGAAGATGGTTCCTGGTGCCCTATGAGGCCTAAAAAAGATGCTGTGAAAGTCTCAAGTCCACAGTGCACCAAAATAGAAAGTGAGTACATCCTGGATACTAGTGGTAAACCAGCATAAAGGCTCGATGCCTTGGAAACTTGGTTGTAGCTGGTTTGATGTTTGTTTTGTGGAAGGTACGCTTAATTCTTCTCACTTTCTCATTGAATGTAAAAAGGAAAGGTTATGTCTTTAAAAGTATATGTCTGTAGGTTTTATCTTTGTTCTTTATAACAGCATTTAGGTTGCTCTTGTTATGCCCTTAAACTGGTAAGTGGAGATTGAGAAGATTGAGCATAAGCCTTAGTGTAACACAGAGTGCCACTAATAAAACTGTTCCTGGGTCATGGTGGCCTCTGTAATGGCCTTAAAGATGGGTTAATACAGGATTTGAGGTAACAGTTCTATTGCATATCGGAACTGCTGATGACAGCAACCTTTTTTTTTTTTAAAAAAAAAAAGTGATATTTTATTTTTCTGGTTTAGGTTCCAGTGTTGTTAGCAAACCATGTTCTGTGACAGTGGCCAGTGAGGTAAACAAGAAGAAAGTTGATGTTATTGACTTGACAATTGAAAGCTCTTCTGATGAAGAGGAAGATCCTCCTGCCAAAAGGAAGTGCATATTCATGTCTGAAACACAAGGAAGCCCAACCAAAGGGTTTGTCAGTTTTGAAGTTTGTTATTCTGTAATGTCTTGGACAAACTGATATGTTGACGTTCTGACTCAGTAGTCTCTTTGAGATCCAGCTCTGAACTTCTAGAGGAGAATTTCTAGGCCTCTCTTTTCAGAAGGCTATGTTGATACAGTACCTCTGTACAGGCAGACCACTGTTAAATAGTTTTGTGTTTCTCAGAAGATGTGCTGTGGCTGTGTTTGCAGGATGTTTATCTATAGAAAAAGAAACCAATTAAGCTAATGTACAGGATTCTCCTTAGAAATCAGATTATCCCAATTGCAGGAGCTTCATGCATTCTTGTTGAGTTACTGTCATCTTATAGGCTTTTCTCACTGCCTTATACCCTTTGTCATGTGCTCAGGTGCCCAGGAAACAAGGCTGTGTTGCATGTTTTCTCGGTCCTCCCAGACTTGGAAGGGGAGGCACTTGCTTGTTTGGAATCAAGACAGTAAACTTTTCTTCTCTCTCTCTGTTAGAATCTGAAATGTCTTGGTCGTGATTGGCCTTGGTTGTCAGTCACTTCTGTACCTTGGTTAGCACAGCCAAGAGCTTCCCAAGTCCCCTGCCAACTCCTTCATCTCCGTAGCTGTCTGAATTCCCTGCCCTGCCTTAAGCAGGGTTAACTGTCTGCTTTACTGCTCTGCCTTCTGTTTGTTGCAGTCTGTGCAGTTTGGCTGTGGCTGCTCTTTGTGGTTTCCATACTGTTCTTTATCTTAGCCTGCAGGTCACGAGAGCTGTAGGGTGCACAACCTGCAAAGCAGGGAGAAGGCATTGGTTAGGCTGAGTAGCAGCCTCTGCTCCACACGGCAACTTGGCTTTATGTTGGCCTTCTGGTTAGTCTTGCTGCATGCACAAGGTGTGTCTCTCTCTCAGCATGGTGGCTTCTCTTTTACTAGAACAACAGTAATAAAAAACAAACTTTTCTGTTTTGCCGCCTTTTGAAGTGATGAGCAGGTGTGCTGTGCTGTCTGTACTCAACAGCAGCATGAGTTCTTTGGCTATCAGTAGTTGTTCAGTTACCTCCAGCAGTGATGGTGAAATGCTGCTGCTTGTTCTGAATGCTGTGAAGGGGTCCTTCTGCAAGAGACTTTCTTATTTTGGTACAAAAAGTAGCTACAAATACATCTCCTAATGAAGTTCAGAAGGCACCAAGATTCTTTCCAAGCTCCTGGGTTTGTCCAAGGTGGCTGCCTGCAGTCATAACTGTAGGACCGAGTTCTCTTGTTTATCTAACCAGTGCGTTTTCCTTAGTGTTTGGGTATGGAAGTAGCATGTTTTCCTTCTTGAAATCAAAGTCTAGGCTAGGCTTTTGAAGAACAGCTTGCCTCCTGTGTTGCTCGAATTCTAGCTTTGGCAGTACTGTGAGGCGGCCTCCTGCTGGCAACAACGGCAGAGGGCTGATGTTCAGCAGGTGCTTGAGAAGGGAGGGTCTGAAATCCAAGTGTCTGAAACCAGGAGTAGTGTAACTGCACAGTGCAGTTGTCTAGGGGGGAAGACTGGATTGCATCTCATGGCCGGTGGATGGAAGGGAAGGACACAGGATGCCTGCAAGTGGGAATGTTGTTTTCACCTGACTGGAAGCATACGAAACACTTGGTGCAGGTGGTGGGGTGCCAGATTGCTTGTTACGTGGACTTCAACAGTGCAGCACCATGCAGAAGGTTGGGTACAGAAGGATTTTGTGATAGGCTGTGTGCCTGGAGAGCTGAGCTTGGCTTAGGTTTGTCTGTTGGCCAAGATGAGTTCGATACTGAACTCCTGGCTTGGAAGTTTGTGCTGCGGGGGCTGAATCGTGGTCAGCTGCATCCTTGGTGCCACGTCTCAGCGCTGAGGAGCAGTGGGGGGACTTGGATTGCCCTTCTCCTAGCTCAGGCCACCTGCATATGTCCCACAGGGTGCTCTGCAGATACAGATGTCCACTCGGATTGTTCTGAATGACTCCAGCACTGTACTTTATTTTAATATCAACTTGCTCTTATGTCACAGCTGCTGTTGAGAGCCAAGATATGATCATGTTGTTATGAAGACTGTTATGAAAGGAGATTAGAGTGGAGTACTGTGTAGTGAGTAGCCACGCCGTAGTTGTGTTGTAATGTGGTGACTGTGAATAAGAGTGCACAGTAGTGCATAATGTCCCTTCTGTAACTAATGGCCAGGTTGGTTGTAACATGCTATGCCTTTAAAACAGGGTTCTCATGTATCAGCCATCCTCTGTCAGAGTGCCCAGCGTTACAACAGTTGATACTGCTGCAATTCCTCCGTCGTTAACAGACTACCCTGTGCCATTCCACCACCCTCCAATGTCCAGCATTTCCTCAGACTTGCCAGGTAGGTGGTGATTATTTTTAATGCGCGTTCTGAGAGACTTATTAATATGTGGGGTGGGTAAAAATCGGAGATTAACTCCTTTAGATGGGACAGGACTGTATATAGCATTGCACTGATGTGATGTCTAGACGAGTCTAGTACAAGCTGTCTTTCCAGTTTCAGATTGCACTTCCAACAGTGATGTGAAAAACCTTGCTTCTGGGGTACACCCTCAAACTGGCACTCTGGAATGGCAGCCAGAAGCACTTCTTGATATACCCAGTTAGACTGTGTGTAAACACCTGATTGTTACTTGTTGTAGATGTGAGGGCGAGTAGCTGCTTATTTAAGATTGAGAACTGTAATGGCACTGACTCATCCCAGCCCTAAATGTAGAGATTTCTGCTAGCTAATTCTAGTGGTGCTCTGTCTAGACTGTATGAAAAAGGTTAAGGTGAGCTACAATATGTAAGCTGACCTCTATTGACTTTCTTTACCTAGACAAACCCTAAATGCCTATGATGTATTCTTCAACACTGCTGCTAAATATCAGACAAAAGGTGGGGATACTGATTGTTTTCTATCCTGGCTCCTTGAAAAGAACGCTGTGTGTAGGGACTCTGGGGGTTCTCTGTCGGCTGTAGTGAACCTAGAGCCCAGGAAATGGTGACTTGTGACAGCAGGTGTCACGTGGGCCTCCTGTCCTTCCCTGCCCCGCTCCATTGCCTGTCTCCATTTCTCCCCTGCTGCATCTCTGGGTTTTTTTCATCTTCTTTCAGTTTGGCACTGGGATGGATATCATTCCCCTTGTTTCTTTGTCCATTTTGGTTGCCTCACTGCTCCCTCCCTCCACTTCTCCCTTGTTAAGAAATTCATTTTCTTTCCAAATTGGCTAGAAGACTAAGCCGAGAGAATGGAAGTCTAGAACTTTCTTCATCTCTACCAACTGAAGTTCTAGCATATGTATGAACAAAAGCTGTGAATTCTGTAAAAGCCGCTGATCTTACATCTCCTTTAAAATTTGTCTTTAATTATCTCTAATGGAGGAGAAGAGTAGAGATGCCACTGGCTGGAACAGCTCTGTACTGTGACAAGAGAGGGAGGGAGAAAGCCTACCATTTCTTTCTGTTGGCATAGCAAACACAAGGCCAAGATTTTGAAATAGAAATGGCTGTGATTTCTCATTGATTTTGTGTCTTTTAAACATCTTGCCCTAAGTGCTTATGTGCTAATGGCATAGAGGACGGGCGCTGGTTGTCACTGCTCATAGAGGATTACCTTGAACTACTTGTAGTTTCCTCTTCTTCATTCCTTTTATTTGTCTAGACGCAAAACGGGGATGATATTAGAAATGTTTCCTTATTGGCTGCCTATGGGTGGAGGAAGAGACCTGCTGCTTGTTTTTGGACTTGTGCATGTTGTGACTTTACTTCATTCCAGCATCCTTAATGTGATGACACTCTTCATGTCCCAGTTTGGCCAAGTCAGGTACAATATGCAGTGAAACTTGTGTTATGAACAACAGCTCCAAATGGCAACCTCCATCTAAGCAACCACATTGAACCACCCTGCAATATCCAGTGAATAATACATCATTGTCATCCTCATTCTTAAAAAGAGCCACTTGTACTAGAAAACGTGTTTTGCTGCTGCCTGAAGTCGTTGAGAGTGGTGTCACAGTGGTATACTTCATTTAGAAACCGTATAGCAATTGCAAAATCTGTTCTACGACAACAACAGAAATTCCTTAAACTTATTGTGTGTGAAGAGAAGGAAGACATGTCCGTTTATTATCCCTCTTTTCTTTCTAGGTTTGGATTTCCTTTCACTAATTCCAGTTGAATCACAGGTAAGTTTCTTAACTGCCATGGGCTTGATTTCCAAGTGTGTTTTCTATGAAATACTGCTTCAGTAACCGTCAGGATGTTGTCATTCATATCACATTTGCAGTCCACTTGCTTAGAACTAACCACAGACCAGGAAAACGCATTTTCCCAGCAGGTGGTAATGAGGAAAAAATGCATTAAAGGAGGATTAGGATTCCATTTAACGAGACTATAAATCTCTCAAACTATTGGTTTGCTTTGCCTTACTAAAGCAGATATTTGCACAGAGCTGACATGAGTACAGCTATCATGTATTTCATGCTTTTAGTTCATACTGTGTATCTGTAAGCCAGATTAACTTCCGTAAAAATGTCACTGCGGTTGCTGTTGGTTTGATAATAATAATTGAAGAATGAGTTGTAAGGACTATATTGTCACTTGTTTGATGGGCACTTTGAATGGGTTTTTACAAGTCCTTCAGTGTAACACATAAAGTCCATTGAGCTTGCTACATGAGGAAGTTCTGTAGGTCAGAAGTAAGTAGCTGGTGCTTCTCCTTTCGTTTGCATAAACGATTGGACTGTAATTAGATTCTTACACAGATAGTTGATAGCCTTCAAGAGGGGAATACCGCCTCCCTCACTAAGGTAGTACTCAACCTGGAGTTCTCATGAGAGCAGAGTAGAAAATGATGGTCACCTCCCTCGACCTGCTGGCCTCCTTTTGACGCAGTCCAGGTTGATGGGCTTTTCTGGGCTGCAGATGCACACTGCAGGCTTGTACCTGGCTTTTCATCTGACAATAGCCCAATGCAGGGCTATTATATAATAGCCATCTGCAGGGCTGCTCTCAGTCCATTCTCTGCGTATACTTTGTGCTCGGAATTTCTGTAATCTGGGAGCAAAACAGTGCACTTGGCCTTGCTGAACCTCATTCAGTTCACATGGGCCCATTCTTTCAGCCCATTCAGGTCCCTCTGGATGGCATCTCCTCCTTCTGTTGTGTCACCTGCACCACTCTGCTTGGTGCCGTTATCCTTGTCATTAAGTAAGGTACAAGAAGTACTGATCCCAGTAGTACCAATCCCAGGATGGACCCTTGAGGGACACTGTTCATTATAGGTTTCCATATGGATGCTGTGTTGGGAGGTCCTGTGGTTACAATAAGTGTTTCCTAATGTTCCAGTAAATGCTCAGACTAACTGGTTAGGAGGAGGGAGAACAGAGTGGATGAAGAAGGGATTGCTGCTTCCACCTCTGCTTGCTTACTTGCTGTTTTGCAGAACTCTCGTTCTCGCTCTGCATGCACTAGTGAGGTCCTGCTAGTCACTTGTGTTGTGCTTGTTGTAGGGAAGATGTATCTTCAGAGCATACATTTCCCTTGTGCAGTTAGTCTCTTCATTTTTCATTGTTTGTTTCAAGCAGTACTGTCCTCCTATGTTTTTGGATAGTCTCACCTCAACCTTAACAAGCAACACGCCTGGCAGCATCATCACATCGACCAGTCACCACGAGAGCAACACGCACGTTAGCTCCTCCAACAGGAGTGAGACGGGAGTTATAACCAGCAGCAGTGGCAGCGCTCCTGACATCATTTCACTGGACTGAAACAAGAGGCAGCATTGGAACTCCAGGAGAAATGGCACGCAGCTGCTGCTTGTATCTCTGGAACTTCTGCATCTCCGAAGTTACTCTGATATTTATTGAAAGGATTTGCCTTCTGGAAAATGGAGTAAATTCATTTACATTAGGGACAGAAGTGATAGAACTTTCTTTTCCTTGCTTATTAAATAGTTGGTATAGGAGAGGCCCCTTCAGAACGTGCTTTTCGTGCTTCTGCATTGTTCTGGGGAAACTGACATTTTGTTGTTGGATGGATTCCACAAATGTTTAATTTTGAGGGTGACAGCACAGGCTGCCCAGAGAGGTGGTGGAGTCTCCTTTTCTGGAGATGCTCGAGGCCTGCCTGGATGCTTTCCTGCTCGACCTGCTGTAGGGAACTGCTTTAGCAGGGGGCTGGACTCAGTGATCTCAAGGTCCCCTCCAACCCCTGTGATTCTATGATTTGTTGTTAAACAGCAATAATGTAAAAACAAACTTTTTTTAAAATAAAAAAGGCACTTAACCACTCTAGAAAAACAACAACCTGGAAAATGGTGCAAAGGTAGATGGTAAATTTTTAATATTTTCACTGGGGCTGGTAATAAACTTCATTTAAGACAAGGAAGCTTTGTGAAATAGCCATGACTTGGGTTTTATGATCCCCACTTTCCCCTTAACTGGGATGGAAGGGAAGGGGCTGTAAGTGGAGTTATTTTTTCTTTAGATTTCATGTTGTTCACAGATTTAACAGTCCTTACTGTGACTTCTTAATGTTTTTTGAGCTGGGGATGGGCAAGCTATCTATGCAAACCTTGCATTGTACAACCTCTCTGTGCTGCCGTGTCAGAGTGGGACACTTCCCCCACCACCAAAACCCCCAAACTATGCACAGTTGGGACACAGCTGAGTTTCTGATTTGCTAACTTTTAAGAGATGACAGAAACTTTTTCCATGCTTTAAAGTACCTAGTGTCTGTCTTAGCCATCACCGGCTCTGCCCTTAGATGTGCCAGTGAGGTGCATGCTTTCCATGGCACTTGTAAGGAGAGGGTGCATTGATGGCTTTCTCCAGTGCAGAATTGTTTTCTGGGATGTCGTACCCACAGCTTTGCCACTTTGGCAACTGCCGTGTTCTGCTTGGGCATACTGCAGTCTGGCTTGCCACTGTAAGTATTTCTTCTTGGAGCAAAACAGCTGTAGCTGCATATTGCTCCTACTGAACTCGAACTATGGAGGTTGCTCTGAAAGTAATGCTTCCTATTTATTTCCATGGAAATGACAACAGATACGAAGACATAGTAACGCTATTTGATAAGAGCATGTTCTCAGCTACAAAACACTTTTTCAACAGTCACTACCGTTAGCTCTGCATTTTCGCCAGTGATGAATGAGAGCCTGTAGGCCGTGCTCGTAGATGAATGTCAGTGGGTGCCATTTTTTTTTTTCCACATGGAGGAATTCAGTTCCACACCTTTGCTTCATACACACTTCCATGTCAGGTGCCATTCTGTCAGACTGCCCCTCTGCTGCCATCTCTCGCACGGTGACAAAATGGAATATTGGTGGGAAGGTTCAGCCTCTACTGCCATACCACCAACATCTGTCTCTGACTTCGTGGGCCGACGTGGTGAAACAGGAGGCATTACTTTCGGAGCAGCCGTCGTATGTTCAGGGCTGAATGATGCTTTGTCCCACCACAGAACTGCCATGACCAGAAGGCCACGTAATCAGATGGAAATAACCTCCTCTTCTGCTGTGCTGCCTTGTTCAGCGTGTGGGGCATGGCCCTGCACGCCTCTGGGGATAACGCGGGCAGTGCTGTACGGGGAAGAGGTTACAGACCAGGAAAATCATTTCCATATTGCTGGAATAATGGTATTGTCTGTATATGTTGACATAGCAACATTTCCAAGTGTTGTTTCTCTGTTGAGTAACTGTATTTGAGATTACTCTTTCCCTACTTCCAGCATTCATTTTTCCCTAATTCTGTTTCATGTTTTATTTCTTTCGTCAGATGTCTGGTGCTTTTTTGCTTTCCAGTACTGTTACAGTATTTGAACTAAGCATATGGATAAAAAATGTTGAAGCAGGATGTACTGTACCTCTTGTCTGCTCCGTACTCTCATCTTCAGTGCTGCACTGCTGTTTTTCATTGCCTTTTTTGTATCGTCTTTCACACCAATCCTCAGTTCACCTGTTGGTCTTAATATTGCATCCATTTTCTTCTCCTTTCCTTATCTGTTAATTTTTTGTATCTGTTAAGGATCAGTTTTTAGCATGATTTATTTCTAATAAAGCCACGCTGCTGATGAAATGTTTTCTAATGGCTTGCAGCTGGTCGGTGCTCTCTGCATCACAATTGCACAGTAATTGAGCTAGGAGTGGGGGGAGGCTCGAGAGCCCTTGTGAATAAACTGCTTAAAACTTACTGACCGTGCTGTTTGTGGTCTTAATTGCAAGGTGAAGTGTGAGATGTCTGAACTGGCTGTAGGGATGTAAACATGATGTAAATATCCCTGCAGGAGTGGTGGGTGGAGAAGGGACTGGGGGTCCCAGGGCGGAGCCATTCCAGCATGTCACACCAGGTGAAACAGACGTGACTGCAGCGAATGTACAAAGTTATCTGGAGGTGGAATGCCCTCCTTTAAGCCTTTGCACTTTGGTCTTTCGGCTACGGGTGAGAATTTGCACCATAAGGATCTCCAGGCAAAAACTGCAGTGATCAGAGACTCAGTGTGGGAAAGCCTGGCTGCTGGTGCTGGATCTCAAGTCAGCAGTAATGGGAAAGGAAAGAAAAAGGAAAGAGATAGTTCAGCAATAGAAAAGTTACGGCTCAGTGTGAAGTTCTGCATAGACAGAACCCTAAAAACACTGTCAGAACCTGAATAAGGCAGTGTTAGCAAACTGCTGCTTTCCAAACAACTATTTCGCGCAGGTAAAACTGAGACCATTTCTGCAAAACTGCAGAAGGACCTGGCGCGACCAAAAAACGGGCAACAGAATGGCATGTGAAAGACAACTTGCGTGATTAAAAAGTGTACAGGTAAACTACATTTAACATGTAATGAGGCCTGAACTGATCACTACCACTCTGTGTGAAATTCTAGCATTACAGTAAACAGTACAAGAGTGTTCCATGTCCAGAAGCAGTGAAAAAAAGAAGTCAGATGCTGTTATCTGTCAGGTAAGGCATAGAACAAAACATGACCAGTGAAAGCCTGCACCTTGAATGCTGAGTGCAGCTGGGGTTCCTTTCTTATTGCTGCAGCAGTTTCTGCACAACTTGGAAAAGGTTAAGGGAAGGGGAATACAGATGGGTCAAAGCCCTGAGCTGGCTTCCATGCAAAGGTGCATGCTAGGACCGGGAAGAGAAAGAGCAGCCGTGTATCAGGAGGGATACAGCTGAGGGCTAAAAATGAAACCACATCAACCCAGTGCATGAAGATCAATCATTCACGCTCATTTCTGATGCGAAGAAAGCATCAGCTGAAACTAAGCCAGACTGCAGAGACACAAAAGGAGGCAGAGAGGTGCTTCCTTTGCCATTTCCTCATCTTTACAGTGGTGTCCTTCAGTCCCATGAAGAGCTACTGCCTGTGAACTGGCACTTTGCTGCAGTTCTGGCAAAGAACCAGAGAGGCAAGTTTTCAGAAAACAGAAGTTAATGTGCTGTGCAAACTGAGACTGGGGCCCAATTAATACACATCTACCGAGGCTAAGCTTAAACTTTTTTCTTCCATGTTTGGGAAAAGGGCCTCTTTATGAAATTGGCTTAAGCTCTACAGAAGCCTAGGGAAGGGGAAAAAAAAAAAACAAAAATACTCAACGTCCAGCCCAACAAATACACGTATAAATTGTTCTTTAAACAAGCTAAATTGCCAGCCTAAACTTTAAGCAGCTCTTATTTTGTTACTCATTATTTTAGCAGTTACCAAAAATGTGCTATAGGAAAGAAACTCAGAATAAAACACAAAATTTCTTACAGTTTTACTGTGTGAGAAGATCCAAGCACGCCTCATGAAACGAAAACTTCCTGTCATGACATTACAGAATACTCTTGAACATTTTTAGAATTGGGAGGAAGGAAGAAGGGACACACAAATTAAAAACAAGACCAGAGGAAGGGCTCTGTACCACACTGAAAAGGTGATTTGGTGGTAATGCAAGAAGGGCCAGGTATTGCTCTAAAGGCAGCCTTAAGACTGGTGAGGACATGGAAAGCCATCTAGACTGTTCAGGCCCGTTCTCCATCCTTCTTCTACAAATTCAAACAAATACCAAATTGCATGCTGCCACGGTAGACAAATTCTTTCATCCAACTTGCTTCAGAGGAAGACCTTGATTCAAAACGATGGGTACAGAACCAGTTCAGCACTGGAGTTTTAATTTGCAGATGCCACACGTTCTCTTGGCACCCTCTGCTGGCAGGAAAGGCCAACTGAGTCGGCGGCCAGAAAAAGTCAACAACTTCAAAGAATGATCTGAAGATGGGAAGAGACAACGGGGAGAAACTTGGAGCTGATAAAATCGGAATTCTTAACTCCCTTTTATCCTGCAGTGGTCTTTTTTTGGTTGTATGTCAGTAACAAAAAAAGCGTTATCCCTTGTGTTCTCCTCACACAGGGTTCACTTGGTTGCACAGGTCTGTTCTACTAGCTCTAACAAAAGGAACAACTTTTCCAGCAGCACATCTATGGTTGCCATCATTGTTCTAGTTAGTTTTCCTGTTTGCTGCATCTTCTTCAAAGCTACATACTAATTCTGAGCTCTTTCATTAATATAATGAAGAATTCGTATTACTATTTATCCAGTTGTCTTCCTTTGAAAAGTTTCAAGTTGTTTTAAGGAAGTTCTTCCAAGGAAACCAACAACACCAGATTTTATATCTTTAATATCTAGTCATATTCCATATGCTGCAGTCCACAAAAATTCCTGAATACTTTAATTGGAGTAAAGCATGATCTTCTTCCAGATCCTTAAGACAAACTTCAAGATGCAGCTTGCCAGCTCCAGCAATTACATGTGCACCAGACTCTTCAGTAACACACTAGAAGAGGAAATATTAGGGTGCCAATATTTTAAGAATTAATTAGTATTAACACAAACACACTGACTAAACCAGAAAATGTTAAATCCCCAAACTGCTCAACCCCAATTATTCAAAAATGTAACAAATTATCATCTCTACATTGTTTCCAGGAGTGTTCCACAGCCAATCTCCTCATCAACATAACGGTTGATCTCCTCATTGATCAAAACATGGCAGATATAGCACAATGAAACTATGCAGGAAATTATGCTGTAAAGTGAAAAATATTTAATTAACATTGAAACTTCATGGGGAATTCAGGGTAGTCAGCTGAACTTCCTGCTTTAACTGAGATGCTACAACTTACACAAACCTTCCATTACCTTTTTTTTTTCCCCAAAAAAGAAAGAAAATAAAATACACTGTGGTCTTTCTAATTAGAAGGTCTTGCTTACCTGAAACACTGTGAACCACAACAAGGGCACCATCAGTGAACGGAGAGCTGCTGAACCTTCAAAGGAGAAACCAACATGTCCAGGGGAGTCAATCAGGCTAATCAGAAACCCCGAGCCATCTCTACACTGCCTGGCGAAGGCCAAGTCACTACCTCAGAGTTCATACACATAGAAATTACCCTGTAAAAGAAGAGAATTCATTTTATTAACTCACTTTTTTCAGTAATCCCATGATTTTAAAATTTGCAGTGGTTATGCACATATACCTGCTCTGTTACAGAGTCAATATTTCTTGATGCACTTAAATGACAAAAAACACGAGAAGATTTCAGTATTTCAATTCTGAAGTTCATAAGATCTAAAAATCTGCTTTGGGTGCATTTGGATGTTTATTCAAAATATAAAATATTATTCAAAAAAATACTAAAATGTAATCACAGCATGATGTCACTGTCAGACACTTGAAGAATCATGCTTCAGATGACTTTACAACTTAGCAGCTTTGCAGTTACACACACCATACACAGAGGTAATACTAAAAGACAGAGGAAAACAACACACACAAGAGACCAGCAAACTCTTAAATAGACTTGATGGTGATACATCTTTCTTGTTCTAATGCTGGACTTCCTGTCTGTGGTTGTCTGGATGTGGTCTACTGTGAAATTCAGGTGGATGGGGAGGAAAAACAATATCCTAGTTTCCTTTTACAGTAAGTTCATGGCATTTAAACTTATAATATTTGATTTCATATTCACAGTCTAAAGAAGGAGTGACGTTGTTCACAGTGTTAAGCTTAGTATTATAAATAGCTGTTCACAATTTTTATGACATGATTTTCTAAGGATGAAGAACCGAGGTAATGCTTAAAATATAGCTCAGGTTTAGTATCACAAAACGACAACTGCCACAAAAGTGGAGAATTCACCTCAAGAGGCAGACCAGCTCACCTCTGCGAAGTGTTACAGAGGGGTCAGCACGTACAACTGCAAAATATCTGACCCTGGTAATTATCAGGTATTAAACACATGACAACTAATCAAATCTTACTAATCTGGACTTGTCTCATTTTGCATTGAGTCACCTGTAGGTCACTGGACTGCAGTCCAGGTGGTTATTCTTGCAAATCCTTTTAGTGCAAGAAGTGCTATATGGGGACATAGAAAAGGGCAAAAGTGGGAGGAAAAAATGATAGGGAATGTTAAACTACACCAAAATCACACACCCCATTGTGCGATTTACACATCACTTGTTTATAATAGTTGTTCATATGGAGAAAAACACCAGAACAATTAAAAAGGTTGCACACCTGTGCCTAAATTGCAACTAACACAGAAATAAAGTAACACAAATTTCTATCACTGCACCAACATGTTTCCAACACAGTCTGGGTCTTAACGCTGCATCTGAACACTGGGAGCTTGGTAGGACTAAGGCTCCATCTGCAGCTCACACCCTCTTCACAGATCTGTTTGCTGCCTCCCTGCCACTACAATCAGGGATGTTAACCAGGAATCAAGCAAGGCCATTAAGACTGATGCAAAATCTTGGTTTTATAACCAAGGTCTTTGAGATAAGAGTCTGCTGGGGGAAATGTTTCTTGGCCCGTAGCACAAGACCGAAGGAGCAGGCTTCTAGAGGATCAGTCAAGGAAGAGAATGCCATTAGGAGAACTAAGCTAAGCTGAGGGGCAGTGCGGCACCATCTGAGGGTGACAAGGTTAGTATGAGCATCTGTGCCACTCCAGGGAGCGCTGTGGGTTCAAAAGGACACCTGAAATGCTAGCATATGAACTGGAAGCTACAGTCCTTCCCCAGAGCTATTATATCATTGCTACTAGTGAGATGTGGTGAGCCCAGACCCAGGATTGCAGTGCTGGAATGGAGGGCTATTCTTACAGTTTGAGACAGGATGGTACCTGTTGTCTTAAAGCCCTATTATACCACAACAGCAGTGCAACACTGCTCAAGGAGGTTTGGAAGCAGGACTCAGCAAGTGACCTCTGAACTTCTCAGAGCAAGACAATCCCAAAAACATAGTCAGAATTTTATTTCAAGCTTTCTACTGTTTTGCTCAACTACAAGACTGCACTCCCTCCCATAAATGAAGTTCCAGTATCTTAGTTACCATTGCATTAATACTTTCTGCCAGGAACAACACAGCACTCCTGGCTGTGAAGCTTTCAGCAAGGAGGAAGCCACACTTCAAAGAACTGTGCAAAATCACTCATCTTGCTCCTGCGAGCACCAGGCCTTTCCTTCCCAGCAGCTTCCATGCACTGAAGAATTAAGGTCCCAGTTGGATTCTTACCTCCAAGGTGTTGCGGGATGTGGGCTCGGGATAATGATGCCTTACCTAAAGCCCCAGGAGCACGACTATTGCCAGTAACATCTGCAACAGAGCAGTAAAGTCCATTTTCAGCAGAGGATGGGATCTCCTTAGCTACAACCCCAAGGTGTGAGACAGCTTCTACAGAAACCTGAAGTAATTGAAAGCCTTCCCCAATAAAGATAGAAAATTAAAAAAAAAAAAAAAGAAATACTCCTAACCCAGACACTATAATGTTGCTTCAATGTCAGTCATTGCTGGCTGGAAAGCAATCGCTTTGTTAAAGTGACCCTGACCTTTTTTCTTTCTTTGCATTTGGACAACCATTTAATTTACCAACTAATTAGGATTGCATAGATTAATTATTATTAAAGTCAATATCAAATTCACCTGAAAAAAATCTACAAGTTTTACCGGTAATTATATTTCATTCATTTTTTTTTTCTAGGTCATTGATGAAATCATTAAATATAATTACAACACAACAAACTTGTTCTAGGTGATCGTTCCCTTTGCCTGATTAATTCATCAGCAATTATTGCTTTGAAGTTAGAAGGCACTCACAAGCCATCCTCAGTAAAGTAAAAGCTAACAAGGAGCCAGGATTGTCAGAATCGCTAGGATAATGCAAAAAATTCTGACCCAGATGTCTTTGCTGAGGGAGACTCTCACTGAAAGACATTCAGAAATCTTCTACAGGATTTATTTCTTACTGCAATCATGGTGTGTCGCTCAGTTTTTCTGGGATTATGCCATCATTCTTCAGTGCTTTACTCACTACGTCCTAGATAAATACAACTGTGTTCAGTTGTACAGCCCAGCACACCAGGTTACTGTTAGTAGATTTAAGAGCATAACACTGCTGTCTGACTTTGCATTCACTTTGCTCTATCACAGCACATTGTTCTTGTTAATACAAGTAGGTAACCTATTCTTAACTTTCTACTAATTAACTTGTTAATAAAATAAAGTATATTACAAAAGATAAAGTACTCAATTCCGGCATTAATATTTGTGTCTTGCTAGGCCTTCCCAGAGAAATTCCAGGAATATGTTTTAGTAAATAAGTACGACCCACTTCCAAACATTTTATTTACCACTTCATTTACCGAAATGCCAAAGCAGAATTTACCATTTACACTGCTCTGCAGTAGGAAGAGATCCTGGCATCACACCAACTTCTGTTGCAAAGACAACTGAAAACAAAAAGCCGGATTAAAAATTAATAATCATTTTAATTTAAGATGTTTTTCATTACAGAGCTGGTACAGAGCTTTGTATGTGTTCACTAGAGAGCAACTAAATTGAAATTATCTTTCTATGATTGCCGCATGAGGAGCTGAGGTCTTCTGTGAACAACAGGGAGGAAAAATGGAGAAGAAAGCATTATGTACAGAAGAGAGAAACAACAGTTTCATTACAAGCAGAACACTACAGATGGACAACAGCCCTTCCCCTGTTGACTACAGCAACTCACACTGCAGCTCATCCCTGGTTATCACTAACATCTCCAGTCTTCCTCTTCTGCAGGGCATTTCTTACAGCGGTTCACATTCTTATGATAACGACCCATGATGTAGCTTCAGTTCAGAAATACATTTTCTAAAAGCAAAGAAAAATGAAACATGTTCTGAAGCTAACAAAGGTGACTACACTGCTTCAGCAAAACATGGTAGCAAACGCACAAGAGATCAGAAGAATAAAAGAAAGAGGTTCCAATAGCACTAATTAATCATCAAGAAATGCAAAGATGTACGTGTATCAGCTTATCACAGAAACACGCTAGTAAATTCTGATGCACTGGAATAAAAAAAGATTCAGAGCAGGTGAAACATGTTACCAGAACGGCTGTTACTGAAATAATGGGACAGGCTTGCTAAGGGGAAAAAATAACAAACATGTACACAGAATCATAGAACCACTGACGTTGGAAAACACCTCCAAGATCACCAAGTCCAGCCACTGACCTGACTGACCGAGTCCCATCATTTCAGCTGGGGCTGATACTCTTTAATATCTTCATCAGTGATATCAACAATGGGGTCAACTGCACCCTCAGCAATTTTGCAGATGACATTGAGCTATGGGGTGTGCTTGACACACGAGAGTGATGGAATGCCATCCAGAGAGACCTAGACAGGCTTGAGCAGTGCAGTCAGGTGAACCTCAGGAGGTTCAACAAATCCAAATGCAAGACCTTGCACTTGGGTCAAGGCAACTCCCACTATCGATACAAGGTGGGGGATGAAAGGATCGAGTGCTGCCCTGCCAAAAAAGACCTGGGGGTAACAGTGGATGGGAAGCTGGACATGAATGTGCCCTCGCAGCCCAGAAAGCCAACTGTATCCTGTGCTGCCTCAAAAGAATTGTGGCCAGCAGGGGAAGGGAGGTGATCCTGCCCCTCTGCTCTGTGCTGAGAGATCTCACCTGGAGCACTGCGTACAGACATGGAGTCCTCAGTACAGGAGAGACACGGAGCTGCTGGAGTGCATCCAGAGCAGGGCCACAAAAAGGATCCAAGGGATAGAACACCTCTCCTATGAAGACAGGCTGAGAGAGCTGGGGCTGTGCAGCCTGCAGAAGAGAAGGCTCCGAGGTGACCTGACAGCGGCCTTCGCTGTGTAAAGGGGAGCTACAGGAAAGAAGGGGACAGACTCTTTAGCAGGGTCTGTGGTGACAGAACAAGGGGAAATGGTTTCAAGCTTAAAGAGGGAAGATTTTGGTTAGATATACGGACAAATCCTTCACAGTGAGGATGGTGAGGCACTGGGACAGGTTGCCCAGCCGTGTGGTGGATGCCCCGTCCCTGCAGACTTTCAGGGCCAGGCTGCATCAGGCCCTGGGCAACCTGATGGAGCTGCCGTGTCCCTGTGCATTTCAGGGGACTAGGACTACATGGCCTTCAGAACTCCCTTCAAACTCTAAGGATTCTGTGATTCTATATTCACACACACGTGCAGCCTTCTGCCAGCCCTTCTAAGCAATGCGTTCAGCTCCAGTATTTATGATGGGCAGTACTTTTAAGGGCAAGGGGAAAAATAACAGAAACGCACCTCTTTCCAAAACACTGATTTCCTCACAGGAAGCGCTGAACACAGCAGCACCCCCCTCCCCCTAACCCCGCACCTCTGTTGTGTCAACAGAGCTCACAGGATAAAACAAAATCCGCTCAGCGCTGCCCAGCCCGCGGCTTCCACTCAGCACCGCCTCCCGCTGCTCGCTCAACCCGGGCGCTGCGGGAGAACGGGGCGCTCACACAGCGCCCTGCCGCCTCCAAGATGGCGGCCGCGCCTCCGCCCTCAGCTCGAGCGCGGGAAGGTCCGCGCCGCCTCAGCGCTGCGGGTAGGTGGGGGGGGTGGGAGGCGGGAACTCGCCATGGCGGCAGGCGAGGACAGGGTCCCCTCTGCTCGCGGTGTCTGAGGGGACGGCGGCCCCGAGGCACGCGGGGCGGGGCTGAAGGCGCCCGCGTTAACCAATAGCCCCGTGGCTGTGAGCCGGAGAGCGCTCGGTGCTGTTCCCGCTCGCTTATCTTCTCACAGCTCTGATGGGACGTTAGGTGGAGCCCTGTGCTCGCATAGCGATCGGGCGAGGGGGAGTGGCTTTAAACGAAAAGAGGGAAACTTAGGTCAAGGATCTGGAAGAAATTCTTTACCCGGGGGGCAGTGAGACCCTGGCACTGCCTCCCAGAGCTGTGGTGCCCCATCCCTGGAGGTACCCGAAGCCATGGATGGGCCCTGGGCAGCCTGAGCTCAGGGGGGGACGGCTGGGCTCTTCCAACGCAGCCCGCTGTGCTCTGATATAAAGCACCGTCTGTCGTCAGGCATGGAGAAGTGCTGAGCTGTTCTTCCTGCAGCGCTTCTGCACGAGGAGTGCTTGCAGGATTTTGCTCGGTTAGATGCGGTTTAATGCAAGCAGATGGATGTAAGATACCAAAATAACAGCAGAAAGCACTCAGGAAGGAGCAGAAAGTGGGAATGTGATTAGGAAGTTCTGGCCTGCTGCAGCAGGAGCTTGGAACGGCAGGTTGCCTCAGAGGCATCGCTCGCTTCTTCAAAGAGCAGTATTAAGAAAAGGGGGGCTGCAGGAGAAAACAGGCTGTTCAGCAGGGTTTGTGATGCTATGACAGGGGAAAGTGGTTTCAAATTAAAAGGGGAGATTTAGACTAGATGTAAGAAAGAAGTTAAGTGCAGTAAAGGCAATGAGGCGCTGGCACAGGCTGCCCAGGGAGGTGGTGATGCCTGGTCCCTGCAGTCACCCAGGGTCAGGGGACAGGGCTCTGAGCGCTGATGGAGCTGCGGGTGCCCCTGTGCACTGCAGGGAGTGGGACCTGGCGGCCTTTGAGGGTCCCTTCCCACTCAAACCATTCTGTGGTTCAATGACTAGTTGCCAGTGCTCCTCAGAGCAGTGCTGTAGCAGAGGAAAAACTTGGTCTGAGATCTCCAGGCTGAATGTAGTAAGCGTGATGCTTTTTCTGCCTTGTCATTAGCTGTATTGGAAACAAAATATTGTCTGGCCCACGTCCCTGCCTTATGCAAGAAGAAAGCGGCTGAGAGACTCATAACTATCTCATTCTGTGAAGACGAAATATTCTCCACATAGCTGTGGTGGCAAACTTTCTCTACCCAAAGATCCATTCCTCTCAGTGCACTTTGTGTGACCTGTGAAGCTGACACCAAACAGATGCCCTTAACCCACCTGACTCTGGAACAGCAGTGGGAGGAACAGTTACTTTGTTCTGCAGAATTGGGGAATGCTGGTATGGAATGCCTTAGGCAGACAGATTCTGATCTTCGTGTGCTTCTCTGCTGTCTGAAGATCTGACTGCTGATTACAAAACAGGCTTTTCTTGTGCTTGCATGCACACACACATGAGATTTTAGAACCGTTTTGCACGGCTGGTGCACACCCACGATCCCATCAATGTAATTTACATTAACTTTTTTTTTTTTCCCCACATTTGAATTTATGCCAGTCTGTGCAGGGAAACAAACCTTTTGTAAATGGTGAATAGTTTCCAAGTTAACAGACTCCCTGTTAAAAAAAAAAAAAAAAAAAAAAAAAAAACCCTGGGCGTTTGCTGTGAGCTTCTTGTGCTTTACAAGACCTCCACTCCATTTAGAAAATACAGCTCTTAAACAAAGCATCTTCCACCCTGTGTGCTTCCTGCAAGATTCCTTCTACAGGTGCTAATGGCTCCTGTTCCTGTTTGTTTATCTGTCTGTCTTTCTGTCTATCTGCCTATCTAAACCAGGAGCACAACCTTCTTTCCTACTTTTGGAACAACTGCTGTCTTCTTTCTCTCCTCCACAGTGTCACCCTCACCTGTGGATGTGGTCAATGCTGTACTAATTCTTTCCTGGTTATATCACTAAGATTAATTGATGGGGTCTGTTAAATTGTACATGAAGATTAAAAAGTCATGCCTGTAGCCATAGCTCAGTACGAGGGCTGTGTGCCATTCACATGCGTGATTCAACATTTTTGTACTTGCCTGCTGATACTTTGGTCTAGATTCTGCTTTCTGTTTCATTCACATAGACGTGTCCTGCTTTGTAGTTCACAGAACAGTTGGGGTTTCCATGAGTGTAACAGAGCCAAATGGTCTCATGATGTACACGAATCAATTTTGACAACGTTCAGTGGTGTGGAGGATGGGGTTGTCAAAGGCTGTTGGTTCAGGGACTAATGCGTTGGCAGGACTTGCTCTGGCCATGCACAAGGCAGCTCAGAAGCCAGGCAGCCTATTTGTTCTGGTTTTGAGTTAATGATATGTCTCTTTTCTCAGGGAGCAGGTTAGCTCAGGGGTGGCACTTCATTACCACCTCTGTATAGCTTCCATGCCTGTTTTGGCATGGATCTTGAGAGTTCCAGGTGTGTCTGAGGAGCTCAAGTTTGCCTTCACCTGTGTATGTGTAGAATTTTCCCTAGAACAGTTCAAATTCACTACCAACTCTTGGGATTTCCTGAGCTGTCACTGCTTTTAAAACTAAGTTTCATTAATTTGTTGCTGTCGGTTTTTTTGCACTTTGTACCCTCTGATCTCTGCAGCCTCTGTTTCTGAAGCTTTGACCATCCCACAAAACTCAATTTCACACCAAAATTCAGACAATGAAGGGCCATAATGTTATATATAAGGTGCAGCTCTGACTTCTGTTTTCCTCATATGCTCTTACTTAACAGAATGCAGATCTTTTAAAACTCTTCACCAGAAAGATGAAGAGTTTCATTTGCTATTTTATAAAATTTCGCCTTGGCTGTAGTCAAGTAATGCTTCAGATTTTGCCTGCTCTTCAGAAATGCCTGAGTCCATCTTGTTGGAAATATCCAAATAATTGATCAGGACGGTATCTCTGATAAAAGCAGATTTTATTCGCAATTGCAATGGCGGGCGTCCTGCAAGCAGGCGCGCCGCAGAAAGCAGTGTTACATCTTTTATGCCCTATTACCCGACGCTTATCTTTTCCTCCCCTGGT